>NW_016203502.1:0-2309 GCF_001687245.7 Rhagoletis zephyria
TCCAGACATGCAGCACAAAAGATTTCATTTAACGTTTTCTGAAAATTAAATAGCTTTAAAGCAGAGACATTAGCGAGTAAGCATTTCACAATTGAAGGAAAAAATGCTGGGCAAAGTTTTGACTGTCGATACTTTGAGCAAGAAAAATGTATAATTTTTTTTTATTTACTTTTTAAGCAAAAATAACAGCAATAAGTTTTGCTGTTCATTTTTCATTCAGAAAAGATAAACTTAAAATTTGTATGTACTTTTTGCACGAAAAGTGCTAGAAAAATTCTGAAAAAATCTCGAAAAATGACGAAAGGTTTCTATGCTTCGATTAAGCTAGGTTGAGGTGACTGCTGAGCGAGCCATAACAGCCAGGCCATATGATGGGCCCCTCGTCATAGCCATGNTATATTCTTCGTCGCAGCAACTCCTCGAAAGTCATGTGGTATACATATGTCCTGTGAATAGCCCATTGCATTGTACAAATACTCAGTCGATAGTATTAGAAAAAATACCTTTTCGAATATCTGATCTGATTTCTGATTTAGTACTTCCATAATATATTCTTTACTCCAATTTATTTTGTATGGAATGACCATAGTTTCAAGCCCTTGTATTTAGCCTCACTTCTGAGGGTAGACCATACATGATTTACTATCTCCTTTAGTTGTCCTTTGCTGCAATGGAAATCCCCCTTCTCGTCGGCATTCGAATGGCAGGGCTTCTGGGAGATCTTCTAATACAGCTTCCACAGAGAAAGCCCTGCCTGAAAGCGTTTATTAGGAAGTGCGATTCATTTTGCCAACTTGATATGTTTACAGCTGAGACGTTTTTGTTTAAGGAAATGTTACCTTAATAAGAGAAAATATTTGTTTAATTTGCTTGTCAAGGGCTTAAGTATATTCAATACCCTTTAACTATCTGCAATTTTCTTAAAAACTTCTGTCTGATATTTGAACCCTTCGGTTACTTCCACTGGCGGTCCGAATTGGATAAATTGTGTTTTTTAAATATTTAATGGTTTTCAAGCAAATTTTTTGTGATATTATTTTACAAAAATGCTGTCCACAGTTCTCTTATTTTTCGTTTGTTTAATTAACCAATTTTGTTAAAAGAAAATTTCTTTTCCCTTTTGTGTGCGTCATTTTGTATGATTTTTTTGTTTTTCTTGAGAGCTGCCGTTTAACTTAAACCATGTACGAGTAAATCAAATTTTCAAACTTTATGTTGGTAAATTCAACAAATATTCATAAAAAATTTTGAATTTGTTAATATGGATGTTTAGAAAATTTAGAAAAACTTTTGTGGCCACGAAACCTTACCACTCTTGAAAAAAATAAGGTAGAATTTTTTAAATTAATAAAAAAATTAATTTGCTAATTTTATTTTGGCGTATTTATTTCAATAGTGCTATTGAGTTTGTACTACAATTTTGCTTTTCAGGAAAAATGGAAAAATCAGCAAAGTCTAAGCGGACTTCTTTTTCTACACTTAGCCAGGACTTGAACCCGTATTATCGATGTGCAAAGCCAACAACGCTAACCACTAAGATATGCGGATCCGTAAAACATTTTTCCTAAAAAACAAAATCGTGGTACAAAGCTTAGTAACACTACTAAAATTATTAAAAATAATTTTTTTAAATATACATAATTTACACTAAATAAAATCTCAAACTTTGTTCGAAATATAGAAAAATTCATCGAGTTTTCATCAAAACTTCAAAGTTTTTAATTAAAATGCTTCAAAACTTTCGAACATGCAGCCAATAGCTTAGTTAATTTTAGCGTAATAAAGTACAAGTTTGAAGTAGCTCAAAATTTTGATTGATTTTTGAAAATTGGTTGCTATAACATTTTTTTCTTGTTTCCCATATATGTATGGAAAAAAGTCAAAAGAACGTGAAAAAAATTTAAAAAATCATCAAGAATTTTGGGTCGCTTCAAACTTGCACACTGTTAGATATATTAAAATTAAGTGGGCTATTAAACTGCATGCTCGAAATTTTCGTAAAGTTTATAATATTAAAAAGTTTGAGATTTTGATGAATTTTTTCTAAATTTTGTACAACGTTTTATTTTTAATATTGAAGTGTCACAGTTTTAACTATGTACATAAAAAAAATAATTTTTTATTATGTAAAATTCTACCAATTTTTTTTTAAATAATGGTCAGTTTTTCGTGGCCATAAGTGTAAGTAAATCGCATTGATTTTTAATAATTTTTTGGTTTGCGGTGAATTCAATGTGAAAGAAAACTTAAAAATAAAAACACAAGTAATTTTTAAGCAAAAAAACAAAACCAACTTCAATTCTCATATA
>NW_016203503.1:0-2309 GCF_001687245.7 Rhagoletis zephyria
ATGGTCTATTAAAGATGCTATAATAGAAATTAAAAGTAAAATAAATGAATAGTGGCAAGAATTTTATTCTAATAATATTATAACTAAAGA
Source organism: Rhagoletis zephyria (assembly GCF_001687245.7). Lineage (NCBI taxonomy): Eukaryota > Metazoa > Arthropoda > Insecta > Diptera > Tephritidae > Rhagoletis > Rhagoletis zephyria. Next base: position 91 of record NW_016203503.1, read on the forward strand.
AAAATCTTATGGAGAAATATTTCCAAACATTCAGAATAAACCATGGTTTCATAAAAATTCAAATAAAATGACACCAATAGAAGTTAAACAAATTAATAGAATTCTAACAAATCACACTTTCTGCAAGGAGACATTATCAAAAATGAATATTTTTCCAAACCCAAATTGCGAATTTTGTAATACAATTGAAAATACTGATCATATAATTTTCAAATGTAACAAATATAACAATTCACGTGATAAATACCCAATACTCAAAAATACNAACAGTTGAAAATACTGATCATATAATTTTCAAATGTTACAAATATAAAAATTCACGTGATAAATACCCAATACTCAAAAATACTTCATCATTAATTGAATTTCATCAAAATACTAATGGCAAAGCATATATCTATCACTAATTTTTTAAAGGACATTGAAATTAATTTATAATTTTATAATTTAATTTAAAATTGGAGATGGCGTTTTAAGCTTTTTTGCTGGCCAATTAGTTCTACTCAAGGCGTATTTAACAAGGTGGTGTTGGCCGTATATAAGTAAAAAATTACACTAACAAATTATACGCTGATGTCCATACTGTCATTGGTATGAGTTACAACAAACACATCATTTTGACGTAATGGCCTCCACGGCGAAAAACTCAGCTGTCGCCCCAACACCACCTTGTTTAATACACCTTGGTTCTACTTATAAAGAATTAGGAAGTAATTTTAAATTACAAAAACAAAAAAAAAGAAAATGTACAGCAAAGTCAAATTGTTTATTAAAGCAACAGAAATAATGAAAAATATTTCTAATAATTTTTCTTGATAGCTGGATTCTAAGCTTTAGAAAAAATGTTGGTATGCAGTTTTGTAACCCATTTCATGCAAGTGCAAGTTTCAAGTTGGTGAAAAATGCGGTTGATTTTAGAGAATTTTTTTCCATACAAAGTATCGAGCCCTAACCGCCAAAATAACGTAAGCGACATTTTTTTTTTTTAAATTGTCTTGTTGATGCAGAAATATTCCTAGAGCATCTAGATGTATTTCTGCATCAAAATTAAAATGAAAAAAAAACGTTACGTTATTTTGGCGGTTAGGGCTCGGTATGTTCGACAATCTTCTTTTATATGGAGGACACTGCCAGCAAAAAGAAAAGAATTGCCCAAAATCAACGAGATTTTTTAGCAGCTTGAAACTTGCACTTCATTAGACTAGAATTAAATGGGCTGCAAAACTGCATACCAAAAGTTTGAAATTTATAATTTTTGCACAAAGTTGTAAATTTTTATGGTGGTTGATGTGTAATCAGCTAGACTTTTATAAAAAAAATAATAAACCTTAAACAAACACAAGTCAAATTGCCAAAACTGATCAAAATATCGCACTCCTATTATTGTATACACATGTACATAAAAAAATAAGCCTAAAAATGTGTACCATGATAACCATAAGAAAAAATTTATAAATTGGTGCATATCGTCACCTGAGTGGAAGATCGACTTCTCTCGGCAGCCAGTTCCAGAAAACTTTTCAAGAACGGCCTACTTCAGAATTTGATTGAAAAATGCCCTACCTCAGCACTTTTCCAAATTACATATTTTCAGCTGAGATAGGGCGCTTTTGAACCGAACTCTGAGATAGGGCGTTTTTCAATAAAATTCTGAAATGTGGCATTCTTCAATCAAATTCTGAAGTAGGGCGTTCTTGATAAGTTTTCAGAGATAGAGCGTTATCCAACTTCCACTCAGGGGGCGATATGTACTTTGCTTATAGCTTTGATCGTACATATTTTTAGGCTTCGGAATATTGCCTAAGCTCAAAGTATAATCTAGAACCAGCTCATTTATTTTTACATTCACCAGCTTCAAGCATCCGCCTCTTTCCGCACACTGTTTCATCACACTTAGGCAGATATACACATATGTACTATACATACATACATATATACACAGTAGATTCAAAGCTTGCAGCCATTGGGTATATGTTTTAGTATCTTCATCTACTACCGGTTTGCTAGACGACTTTCTTTTTCGGTAATTTTGATGTACTTTTTCACTTTTGATTTGGTGTGCGCCAGTTACGGCATCTTTGCTCTTTGATACCAGTATAATATAGTGTATATGTACTACGGTATATATGTTTGTAGGTTTCTCAGACCCGTTTTCACATAAGAGAAAAAATTTCTTAATTTTTATTTACATACATACACATGTAATTACTTTTATCGAA
>NW_016203504.1:0-149 GCF_001687245.7 Rhagoletis zephyria
AACCTGCGAATTCGATGTTCAAAGTCGGAAGCGTTAACCACTGAGCTATCTACATATGTACATCCCGTAAGCTCTTGTTGCTAATTCATTTTCCTTATTCAACCAACTACTATCAAGTGCAGCTGATTTGCCGCTATTTAAACTCGACA
>NW_016203504.1:314-2112 GCF_001687245.7 Rhagoletis zephyria
AAAATGTTAATAAGCCACAATAACATTGACAAATACATAGTTTAGGAAGAGCCTGAAGGAAACTATACAAAAAAGCAAATAAGCAAATGGATGTATAGAATTGACAACAACAACCACGCTGTCGAGTTTAAATAGCGGCAAATCAGCTGCACTTGATAGTAGTTGGTTGAATAAGGAAAATGAATTAGCAACAAGAGTTTACGGGATGTACATAGCTCAGTGGTTAACGCTTCTGACTTTGAACATCGAATTCGCAGGTTCGATTCCTGCTGAAGTCTAGAAAAAAGAAGTCTGATGAAGAGATGTGGTGATCTCCGAAATAGCTGCTATAACTTCTACCGCTTAGACTTTGTTGCTTTTTCAATTTTTCCTAATAAACAATCGTGGTACAAAGCTCAATAAAAATATTTAAAAAAAAATAAAATGTTAATAAGCCATAATAACATTGACAAATAAAATAAATATCTGCGGCAAAATTACATACACGCAGCTAATTTCTAAAGGCTCTGGCACATACAGCATCTGTGCTGTTTTGGCATTGGTTTTGCTTTGACAGCTAATACAATGTTCTGACCGACAACGAAAACACCTTGAAAACGAGTTTTGGGATTGTGGGCTGAAGGCTGTTCACACCGACTGTTGGTGTTTTCGTTGACATTTCTTACATCCTTTGTTTATAGTTTTGCTGCACAAATACAAAACCAAAATACTTTTCCTTCAATTTCTTTTCATTAACAACCTTTTACTTCCATGCTTATTTTATTTTGGTCAGCCAATTAACAATAAATCCGAAATGGCGTATTAAAGATGTTAAAATATGACTTCCACTTCGATAAATAATCGAAAAAAACTAGTGCAGACACCAATTGAAATGAGTGGAACGTGAGTTTTCAAATGGTTTTCAGTGAAAACTTGTTTTCGTTTGACAAATTTTACATTGACGAAAACACAAGTTTTAGGTCGAAAACCAGTTTTAGTAACGAAAACATACGTTTATATAAAGCTGTTCACTTAGGCAATGCTGACGCCAAAGCAACACGAACGCTGGTTTACTCTTGCCGTTTTGCATTTTGTTTTTTAATGGTAAAATTCAAATTCAAAAACTACAACCATTCGCTGTCAGAGCATTCATTTTAGCAAACACTTCCGCTACTTGCGTTTCTGTCAAAATGAAACAACGCCAAAGCGACGCGAAAGCTGTATGTGACAGAGCCTTTATTGAATGAATTTTTTTTTGATGATAGATACGAAATTGTGATTTATGATTGGCGATATGCCCATTAATATCTGCATACACATGTGCGATGATAAGCTAGGATTTTGGTTGACGAGATTTTAATAATAACCTGTGAAATAATGAAGCTATCCTTGCCTCAAAAGAGATTTATTTCCGTACTACGTAGTTGTTTATTTACAATGTTAAAGTTGATTTAAATTTAATCAAATAAAAATACAAGGAATTGGTCTAAAGGGATGAAAATCTATAAATCGATAATTTCACTGGATATCAAATTTTCATTAAAAGCCAAGCTACTAAGAAAGATAATCGATACGTTAATATAACAGTTGCGTAGCAACTTTCATATAAGCTCGAAAGTGTAAATGTAACGCCCATTGTTTACTACAAAAGAGACAAGTAAGAAAGTCTAAGTTCGGGCGGAGACGAACATTAAATACCCGGTTCAAGTATTTAATATATGACTTTCACCTTTCCGAAAGCTACCGCTACATGGTAATCCGGGGTGTATCAATTTTGAGTAAATTAGCGTCCTTAAATTTCGAAATATTGAAGTTTCAA
>NW_016203504.1:2183-2309 GCF_001687245.7 Rhagoletis zephyria
TTTCCAAAATTTTATCATAAACGTATTTCTTGGTTAAGAGTTGTTCCAAGCATAAATTTTGAATAAATTAGCTTTTGTATTTACTGATTTATCGAAGTTTTTGTATTTCTCTAAATTACCGTTATA
>NW_016203505.1:0-2309 GCF_001687245.7 Rhagoletis zephyria
GAACTGCAGGACTTTAAAAATCCTATAGAATCTAACATACATACATGCCTACCAACAGCGCTGCTCACCTGCAAATCACAGATGACAGCACCCTCTGCTGTTAATTCGTACGGAATACAGCGCAAAGCAAGGGTTATGTGTATACATATACATTTAGCACCTGGAGGCTCTTAGCATTGCCACATACATACGTGCTAATGTTAACGTTAATGTTGATTCTTATGTTTAAAAAAAAACGAATATGTATGTGCAGTTCTTGGAGAAATAATGTAGGCAATTATGTGTGTAGGGTCGGTTATGTTGCCACAAGGAGCAACTAACATTGCTGTTAACACTTACATTTATATATGCATATTTATACATTAAGTATGTATATAATTACGCATAAAAAACCTGCTGCTATGTTTTTTTTTTACGTAAGTGAGCGCAATATTAAAAGCCGCCATACAACCTATGTATATCGCAAAGTTTGAGTACGGCTGACTCGATTGAAATATCTGACCCCTGCCGGTTATCGGCTAACAAACATCTCGATCTATATAAGAGGCGTGGAACCTACCATCTAAACCAAATTTTTCATACTTCATATCTCTGGAAATGTTCATGATAGAGTTTTGGAACTTGGTATTGGCGCATATGAAGTCGATCGCATACTCATGGAGAAAAACTGGAGTTATTTGAAAAGGGGCGTGCCACCTCCTATACAAGCCGTATTTTTCATACCTATCTCTGGAAATGTTATGGTAGAGTACTGAAACTTGGTGTGGAGATATATAAAATCAATGCTCTTTCAGAAAAATTGGAGCTATTGCAAAAGAGGCGGGGCACCTACCATACAAGCCGAATTTCATACTGCATATCTCTGGAAGTGGTCATGGTACAGTACTGGAACACTTCGTATGGAGATATATTAAATCAATCCCATACACATTGCGAAAAATGGGCTCTTTCAAAAGAGGGCGTGGCGAAGTACAAACGCGCTGACTTTTGTTCATCTTTGAATGTGTATATATAATTCTTCTGTAGGTATATTTGTGAGTGAAAGAGAACGCAACCTTTTTGCGGCAGAAACCAAAAAGCCATTAGTTTCACAATTTGATCCGCCAGTTAGCCCTGGATTTGGGCAATTACTAAAAATCGATTTTATGATCCGATTTGGATTTGTATTGGAAACGGTAAAGACAGTCCAATTGCAAAAAAGAGCTGCCAGGTGGTGCTGAGGTCGAGTTATTACTAAAAATCGACAAGTAAGAAAAGGTGCCTTGAATGTCAGACTAAATCGACCTATTGAACCATTGAGTATATGGAACTATTTTGTGTTACGATTGGCCTAATGGATGTGATTTGCCAATATTATTATGCGTTAAATCTTCATTCGGAGACACCAGGATTGAGTTGAGCAGTGGTAAATCTCAAATCACCACCTGTCGAAATACCTTCGAAGCCAGTTTCATGAAAGCAATTTAATGAAAATTTAATTTTTTTAATTGAATTTAATATAGAACCTTACAGAAAAAAATCATTTTTCCAAATTCAATAACACTTTTTTAAATTCATTTTGGACCTGACCAACATTTAAAAATTATTGATCTTGGTATTGCCAAAATTTGCGTAAGCAGTCACGCGTTAACCAAGACGATTTCAGAAATATTTAGTACAAATGAAACCTAATCGACTGTTTGAGTATAAATTAAGACAAATCTAATTAGTTGTTCCGCAGTGGAGTTCTGACGATCGCTACAAAAAGCGTTCGTCGCCAAAATCCTCTAAAGGGAAAGCTGTGTGGCCTCAAAGTATACAACATGGAAAAGTCACAGATGTTATGTGGAATAAGCCAAATCTGGCAGTATGGGGGCATTTAATTAGATCTGGCATGTTGCAAGGTGCGCGTGCGCAACAGCGCATGTTGGAATCCTTCTGCTGTTCGGGACGAACGCAGGACTTTTTCGGTTCTATGTAGCTTGGGACCATTTCTAGACCAGTTAAGGATAATTTTAAGACACCACCAACTCTCAACAGCTCGACCGGTATATCGCTGGTTTTAGGTGTCGTATTGCAAAATGAAAGAGGCTAACTGCATTTTTGCAATTGAAGCTCTATGTGGCTGTATGCAGCTGGTCAAAGTGCAGTCAGTTCTGCCAGTGTTGATAACATATTTACGCTAAATTTAATTGAACATAGTTGTCGAATGTTCTCTTGAAATTTGGTATTAAAAAATACTGTGTGTTCTATTCCCATAAATCTAATTTACACTATCTTACTTTTTTGTCCCAACTCTTTGGGATTTTGCCTTTTTAAGTCTCTAACAA
>NW_016203506.1:0-2309 GCF_001687245.7 Rhagoletis zephyria
AAACACTCAGCGTATGGAATTTTTTGAGTTATAAATATACATTTTGTTTGAAATATTCTACATTCAAATGGAAGCATGTGAATAATTGATGAAATTATTTAAACTCATTTCGGTTATAGCTTTTTTCTACAAAAAAATTGTATTGCTATATCTGTACTGTAATGTTTCCGGACGGTACTAGCTCTTACTGTCAATATAGGAGTATTACATATGTATGTATATGATTTTCGCTTTGTTAAAATATTGTTGTGTCAACAACAGGTTTCACTTAAATTCAAAAAAATTTGAAGCCAAAATAATTCATTCGTTTTGTATATGAATAATTCAGAAGCCATTTTGAATGAATTCATGCAGCTCTCTAGTACATATGTAAGTATATGTGCATATGTGTTGTGATATGTATGTACACATGTAGGTGTGCGCTTTAATTTTAAGGCATCGATAAAAGCAAGAATCCACCAGGCAGGAAGTTGAATCGCGTAGAGTGCAATAGACAGACAGAGTGAGTGAGAGAGAGAGAGAGAGGGAGAGAGGGAGTAGGAACCGCAAAACAAACTAACAAATTTACACTCACCCTTTTAGGTAAACAACACCCAAGCAGCTGTGATAGCGGTATGTCAGACACTTGACTGCATCCTTGAGTAGGCTACCAAAAGCACAAACACAGCATGAACAGCTCTACCGCTAACATACATACGTTTCGCAACATCTTAGCATACCCTGCTACCCACACAACAACGAGAAGTGAGTGCTTCTTGAAAAGCTTTAGTGCCGAGATAAAAGCCAACACGCCAAATCGGATCTTTGCAAGTGTATATTCTAAGCAAATCAGAAAAAAAATAAATAAATCGCGCATACGCCTTGTTGCTCCCAGTTGCGTATAGAGGGGTGGTGGCCCATGGAAGGCAAGAAATCGAATTACACATTTCAATCTACTCACACGAATTTTATCGCAAAATTTCAATAGGCTTTTGATGCGCAATATGCTAATGAGGCACTTAGCAGCGGTTTAGGCGCAATAAAGCAACCGCCACCAACCAATACACCCCCTTAGAACACGACATTTGCTGCTACATACTTACATACAATATTTACATTTTCACACTTTCATATTAAAGTCAATACCGGTTTAGGGCTGGTAGGCACGAATAAGTGCGGATGAGTGCGTGTATGTGGAGGAGGGTGTGAGTGTGAGTGGGAGGAATGCGTTATTAAAAATTAAAAGGTTGCAAGAGGCGTTGAAGCTCAATGATGAATGCAAGGCAGCGTGACGCGCAAGCTGTTGCAACGAAGAGTTGTTGTTGTCGTTGTTCACTGCTAAATAATACTGAAGATTCATGAATGCCGTGTTTGTATAACTTCGGTCGCGGCAAAAAGCATTGAACCACTTTGTAAGCATCACTTTTTAGGTAGCTGGCGGATGGTTTTTGTATGCATTACATGTAAATGAATATATTCGGTATATGCATATGTATGCGCATATTTATGTATGCAAATGCAGCGAAAAAGTGAGAATTTGCGGATAAAGCACAAAGCCAAAAAAAAATTAACCATCACCAAAACGAGGATATACGGCTGCGTACTACAACTTTATATAGCATATATATACATACAGATGTAGTTAAATATTAAAAAAGTATGCAGCAAATTGTTAAAACAGAGTTAAAAATAGTTGTTAATACATACGTATGTGCATATGCAAAACATGTGTTTGTACAGACATGCAAAAACTTTGCATATATATATTTTTTTTTTATTTTTTTTTTAATTCCTACATATGTACATAAGACTGTAACACCTAAAAAAGTTGCGGTTCTTCCGCAGGGATTACAAAATTTATTATATTTCAAGACGTCCACCAAAGTATTTCGGAAGTGTATTAAGATTTAAGAGTTTTTATGAATAAAAATAGTTTCTTTAATATCTTTTAGAAAAAGGTACCCTCAGATGACAAAACAGATTAAGCTTAAAAAATCTGCATAAAAATATTTAACTTCAAAGGAATCATAATAATGAGATATTTGATGCTGTTTCTTTGTTAATTTTTTCAAAAATTAAATTACAAAAATGTTGAATAACTGCGCTAAAACTATTGAGATTTAGACTTTACTAGAAAGGTATTTTCCCACTGTTCTGTACGTCGAGAGAGGACTTTACTCCTGAATACCCTATTCAGTCCAAAGTAGCAAAAAAACAGCATAACAAATCTGATTATTACGATTCCGCAATTTTTTTTTTTATTTTATTTTGTTTTTTTTAAATTTTTATGCAAATTTTTTAAGCTTAAACCGTTTTGCCATTTGAGGGGA
>NW_016203507.1:0-1656 GCF_001687245.7 Rhagoletis zephyria
AGGGCTCTGGAGACGGCGAGCGAGCCGTTGACCCGCTGGATCATGACACTGCCGCCCGCCCGCTGGATGCGGTCCTTCTCAATCGGATTGACCGGCTTGTGGTCGAAGGTGGAGAAGGCGGTGACGCCGTCCCGCGAGAGGACGCCCCGCGAGTCGCCGCAGTTGGCGAAGAAGAAGTGACTGGGCGAGATGAGGGCGCTGACCGCCGTCGAGCCGCTGATGTCCTCGCCGGACTCCACCTCCGGCAGCTGCTTCATCTTCTCGTCCAGCGTGAGGAAGCCGTCGCGAATCTTCAGCTTGATCTTCTGCAGCGCCGTCTCCACCGCCGTCGGCTTGGAAGCCGAGGAGGCGGAGGAGTTCTCCTCATCTCCGGCACAGGCATAGTCAGCCTCCGCCTCTTCTGTCTTTTTCTCGCCGCTCTCCGCCTCTGCAGAGCCCGTCTCCGCCGAGTCTCCATTCGATTTGGCTGAACAAGAGGAGGCGGAGGAGGCGGCGGCTGATTTGGTAGTCTGTGAGGCAATGGCGTACTGCCGAAACTTCTCCGTCTGCAGAATGGTCTTCAGCAGGTTCTGGGCACAGTGCGCCGAGACGTAGGCACCGGCGTGGCCATCGAACACTGGCGGGGGTGATGAATAGAAATGACGATAAGTATACAAAGTTAAAGTTAAGGGCTGTCAATTAGGCACTTACCGGCAAAGAAGCTCCAGTCGTCCAGATCGGGCAGGCCGACCTGGGCGCAGTGGGCGTCCTCCATCTCGACGCGCCAGCCCTGCATGCTGCAGACGCCGTACCTGAGGTCGTTGCCGGTGCCATTCTCGGTGGTCTTGTCGGTGTGCGGTGTGTCCAGAATGGCACCCATCTTCAGCAGGAGGTAGCGGTTGAAGGAATAGTGCGGGTGACTGTTCGGATGATGACGCGATACTGTGTCGTTTCGCTGTTGCTGTTGACTGCTGGACGTGGAGGGGATGACGGCGGCGAGGGGCACCGAGAGTTGCTTGCGGACAAACTCAAATGCAAGTCGGAAACGCTTCTTCATAGTTTCGGAGATGAAGGAGGGGGAGAGAAAGAAGGAAAAGGTAAATATTAGAAACTGAGTGGCGGTATACAAACAGGAACACACACACAGGCAGGCGGCAAAGCAAAGCAAAGTGGTGGTGGTGGACAAAACAAAGCAAAACTACTAAAAGCAAAACTAAGGGCTACGTGCAATGTTCTAAAAGCAGTTTTCTAAGCTAAAAGAATTTCAGCAGCTGTTATTTCAGCAACAATAAGAATATTACCACGACGACTGAATTGAACATATACAGTTAGTAGTAGGTAGTTTAGGAAGTAGTAGTAGTAGTAGTAGTAGTACGTTTAGAGAATGAAAGAGGCTTAGAAGAGAGCGAGCGAGTGGTGGGCAAGCATAGTAGAGAATCAGAATCGAGAGACTGAATCAGCTTACAGGAGAAGAAGAAGAAGAAGGCTTAGCGAGAAGTTTCGGAGACCGGACTACTACTTAGTTTCCGCCGTCCGTCGCCAACAAAAAAAAGTTGTAGAATTTGTAGGAATATCAGAAAAAGAAGAAAAAAATGAGATGGAGAAAGAGAGACAGATTAAGAAAACGGACGATTAGTTGGGCAGTTGGGAGAGGTGAAAGTTGGCGGCGGTGGTGGT
>NW_016203507.1:1686-2309 GCF_001687245.7 Rhagoletis zephyria
GAGAGAGAGAGAGAGAGAGGGAGAGGGAGACGGGGTGGAATAAGGAGAGAGAGGGGGAGAGAGTGAGAGAGAGAGAGAGAGAGAGAGAGAGAGAGAGAGAGAAAGTAAATACAAAGCCAAAGTGAGCAAGTGAGCTCAAATACAGCAGAAAAAGCTAAAGGCTGAGAGCGCAACACACTGGCAAGAAGTGCACTGGCGTACATACACACACACACAGGCGAGCGAGAGTAAGTGAGTGAGAGGAAGCTCACTACTGGAACTGTGGCTATCACGCACAACACTCACAAACACACACACAACCACACACCACTTGTCTACCGGGGACAGAGAGTGCTCACCGGGTGATTTAGAAAAGAAGGGAAAAACTGACGCAAACGACTGCAACTGAGAGCTGTTGTTGGCGGTGTCGATCGGGTGCAGAGGGATGATCGAGGATGACCGATCAGAAAAAAGCTGTGGCTCTGGCTGTGGCTGGCCGATGATGATCATCGGGCGGAGAGAGTGGCAGCTCTCCTCTTGTTGTCTCGGAAAGAAGTGACAATAACAGCATATAACACCGCAGCATGATGGTGATGATGATGTAGGCACAGTGGCAGACTTATCAACGCGCACACTATTCTCTC
>NW_016203508.1:0-2309 GCF_001687245.7 Rhagoletis zephyria
CCCGGCAATTGCACTTAATTCGGCAAACAGGCGGCGCGCATATGTACGCGTGATTACCTACGTACTATGTATGTATGTATGCATCTACATCCATACATTTAAATGTGTATGCATGTATTTATGTATGTTTATACCGGAGTAAGTAATACATACGCACGCATATAAATATAAATGTTTATGTGTAGAGAAAATGTTAATTAGATGGGCCAGTGGGCAAGTACCATTTTCTTTTTTCAAAACAAGGCAGGAAGTTAAGTAGCAGTACAAAGGATGTACATACATAGGCACTACTGTACGTACATGTATGTTGAACGCTTAGGAAATACATAAAGTAAATATTTGATGTGTATTCATTCCTACATATGTATGTATGTGTTTATGTGCAGATATAAGTACATATACATATATAATTTCTATTCCTGAAAACTGCTCGGTCACAATAAATAAGTAAGATCGAAGGATGGACAGCTGGGTAGGAGATGTCGGGAGGATTCCTCCTTATCACCCTCCCTACAGCTGCTGAAGTAGGGACTTGAGGTAATGTACTTAAACCTTAAAGCATGAATTCCGATAGGACAATGACCGATTCGAGCTGGCACTAGTAAAGACAAATGTGACTTGCTCAGTGTTAAGAGCTCCCTTGTCTGATACCGGTCAACGTGTGGTCATCTTCCATTCCAGGTTTTTCGATCAGCACACCTACCACAGGTGGTAAGAAATAAGTGGTATTTGCCTCAGCCACAAGGTCCCACACAAGGGAAGTAATAGCCCTAGAGGAGTACTGCAAGAAAAAATGTCTGAAATTAGTGCTGGCTGTGATTTCAACGCCCATCATCAAGTGAGGGCAGTTCAGACACTAGTCGCAGAGGTTAGTTATTTCTTGAATATATTATTAAGAACAAATGTATATTCTTAACTGGGGTAATGAGCCGAGATTTACAAACGCTATCAGAACTGTCACGTATATAATGAGGTATCTATGTCAGATCATAAGCACATTAGGTTTGATATAAGTACCCCAAAATAAACTAGCAAGATTTACAGGAATCCCAGGAAAACAAACTGCAAACTATTTCGCCTGCAGTTAGAATAGGAGGGGAGCTTGTATGTGACGGATATTTTATCCACATATAACTTGGAAGTAAAATTCGCTATAATCCAGAATACTCTCTCATCACCCTTTGAAGCAAGTTGTCAAGGAAGAATAAGAAATCTCAAAAGAACGTTCATTGGTGGAACAATAATCTTAAGCTCGAAAGGCTAGCAAACTATTCAATAGAGCCAAACTGACTGGTGACTGGTCACCCAACAGATCAGTCCTAACTGCTAACAGCCGTGAGCTCAGAAGATCCAAGGCCAAAGTTCTAACATGAACACTGTTAAAGCAGTGTGCTTGAAGAAAAATTGTCAACAGTGAAAGGTTGCGGTGGGCTACTTCAACGTCTAGTGCATACAAATTCCCCGGTCTAGATGTTATTTACCCATAACTGCTGCAGAGTGCATGGGGTCCATATCTGACACATTAGCTTCCCTCAAGGGGGGTTCTTTCTCCCCTATTATGGACACTGGTTGTGAACGAACTTTTAGAAAGACTTAAAATGCGTATGGCAAACTTTGGGGAATATCGCCGAAACTAAAGTATTGGTCATTCAATACAGTGATACAACTGATTGTCACCTATGCGGCACTGGCCTGGTGGCCAAAGGCTAAGCAAGAAACCTCATACGTCACTCTGAGTAAGCACCACCGCCTGGATTGTGTGGCCATAATGGGGGCCATGCGCACGAGCATAAGGCAACCCATGTTTGCAACAGAAATATATGCCTGTTCCATTATTTCTTGAGAAAAGGGTGAGGAAACAGGCTACTACGGGCTCTGAAGTATCAGATGTCAAAATTCTTTGGACACACATACAAAATAATTTCTATTTTTTCTCTACCGTTTTCTTGAGAGCTACATACTGGCCTTTATAGAAAAAGAGGCTTGCTGGAGCGCCCTGAGACTGCCGACTTTAGTCGCCTGAAAAGTGAGAACTTAAGGGATCATTTGGGTGTCCTAAAACAAGTCATAAATGATACCGCTGTAAAACTGACAAACTCAATGCTACCGAAGCTGACCTTTAAAAAGATCTATAAGGTAATAATACCTAAAAAGGATACCTATAGAGCGATTGTCGCCATGTTCAACGTGGGAGCTCAAGTTTGGTACACTGATGGTTCCAAACTTGAGAATAGGAACACTGGGACCGGGGTGTATGGATCTAGATTTCAAAAAGAGGTATATTTGGGTATATACCCAACCATATTCCA
>NW_016203509.1:0-2309 GCF_001687245.7 Rhagoletis zephyria
ATGTATTGCGCAGGGAAGCCCACTTTCCCTCAAAAATGGCTCCCCTTAATAATGCTGCAAGAACATTTGATTTTTTATTTCAATTAAAATTATTATTTTAAGAAAACAGTAATTACGTAATTAGCTTTTTACCTAGTTACTTTTGCATTTAGCGTTTGTATAAACGTTTCATCGTTTTAGTTTTGTAAATGAAAATTTTTTTAAAATTTCAACCAAGTTTAATTTGTACTTTTTTGTTATTTTTTAACAATCGTACAAACTACTTTGTGTGTTTTAATATTTTTTGTATAAAAGTCAGAAATTTTACTTCTGCCACCTTCAGGTTTTAAAAAACTCAAAGCTAAACTAAAAAGAACTCTTGAGAAAGAGATCATTAGTCAAATGTGTCCGTTTTTCTCACTTACTTGTTCAGTGTTTGTGAATAGAGTGTGTGTGTTTTGTACAAAGTCAAAAGAAGGAAAAGTAAAAATCCCACAAGTTCTCAAGTGGTGCTTCTTTTCTTTGTCTTCTTCTTGCAAGGGAGAAAATTGAGCACTTGGCAAATTGCATTTGAATAGATGAAAAAGAGAAGAAGAGAAAAAACCACAGAAGAAGTTAAAGTAGATGATATTCATAGCTAATGAACTGTGCCCGTTCAGCAACAGCAACAGCAGCAGTTTTTTTTATTCCCCTACATTCTTTCATTCTCTGCTCCTTCTGCAATATTGATGTGACTGCAAATTTTAAATGACAAAGCCCTTCTGCACCTCCTGCTTTATTTTCAGCACAAAAAGTACTGAAATCATCCTTCTCATTTTCTCCGACTGCAGGTCGGCTGAAAAACGAACGTTATTTACATTGTCGAAAAAATAAAATTGTCTCATCGTTTTCAGCTGCCGAAGTCGTTTGTACACACGCCACGACACACACGACACACACACACACATCAATGACTAAGCAAATAGCCCTAGTCTCTTTGAGTTTCTTTTTTTTGCCTACCTAGCTAGCTAAATTACTTCAAAATGAAGAGATTCTGCTGTTTTAGAGAATCATTTTAAATATATTTTTGTTCATTTTCTTTCGCTGTTGCTTTTTCAAAGCAGCTTTTTCTTTGTGATTATAGACAGTAGAGGAGTTTCTTGAAATTTAGTTGTTATGCCGAATCAATTCATATTTTGATAAAAAAGGGTTTTTCTAATAAACACGTCAATTCACATTTTATTTGCTTTAGCATATGTCAACCACTGTGTACTTTGTCACACCAGTAAAATACCCAATAATTTTGCAACGTTTTTAAATTGGAATGTTGCATTGTTCAAGCACACATTGTCACCTTTTTTGTCACAATCATTAAAATTAGTAGAAATCAATGTTTTTTGATATTTTTAACAAAATTTTTGTTGTTGTGTATAAAAAATAAATACAAAAACTTGCATTCATTAGCACAATTACTGTCAAGTACCAGTCTCTTAAATTTGATTTTTGAGCAGTTTTGAAGTCAAGAAGTAAAGTAAAAAATTGACAAAGAATGAAACTTTTTTTAGATTGTTGAATTTTGTAAAATTTATTTANCATTTTATTTGCTTTAGCATATGTCAACCACTGTGTACTTTGTCACACCAACATAATACCCAATAATTTTGCAACGTTTTTAAATTGGAATGTTGCATTGTTCATGCACTATATGTCACCTTTTTTTGTCACAATCATTAAAATTAGTAAAAATCAATGTTTTTTTTAGATTTTTAACAGATTTTTTTNATTAGCACAATTACTGTCAAGTACCAGTCTCTTAAATTTGATTTTTGAGCAGTTTTGAAGTCAAGAAGTAAAGTAAAAAATTGACAAAGAATGAAACTTTTTTTAGATTGTTGAATTTTGTAAAATTTATTTAAAAACGACGTTTATATTTTAAAAACGTCAAAACTAAAATACAACAAAATAAACATTTTGTTGACTGATAAGCACAAAAGTTAAATAATACAACAACAACAACAGAAACATAACAAAACATGATATGAATAAAATAAATACAAACAAAAATGCTTAACGAGATAGAAAAAACATATGGTAAATTGGCTCACTTGGGAAAGGAAACCATGAAAATAATAATAATAATCTAGTACTGCTTGTACGTTTCACCTTCAGGCATTGGCGCAAACAAACGAAAATAGAAACAACTCCTTAAACAACATCCAGTTTTTTGCTTCTCCTGACGCAACATAAAATCATCGTGTTCTTTGTGTTTTCAAACAACAACAACAACAAAAAAGCTGTCTTATTTCAAATTCTATAAGAAACATTTTTTACATTGACCCAGACCCAGAAAA
>NW_016203510.1:0-2309 GCF_001687245.7 Rhagoletis zephyria
GTGATTTAGTATTAATTCAAATCAATAGTCATATATATTTGTCAAGATTTCTTTGTATACAATTGAGTCTATTACCTTAATGCGGGAAATATCGATGAGGCTGGTAGCTCCGGTGTTCTTCCTTGATGATTCAAAAGAGAAGTGACGGATTAAATTAAATCGCGTTAGTTGCGGACCGCCGGGCAAACACCGATATAGAAGGGGAAAGTTAACGAAAGTTCGTTGTCCGGCGAGAAGGACTTGCTAACGGCCCAAGTCTTCGCGTTAATACGTAAGTGTATACATACGTGCGCATGTATAGTTATATACACACGCATGCGTACACAAATACGTATGTGAGTGAGTTAGAGAAAATGGCATTAGGGTGGAGTTTTTTGAAATATTTAGGCTGAAGGCCTAAACACTATCTTTAGCATATCCAATCAGCTGATGAATTTGATTCTGTAGCTGAATAGTTTTAGGTCTCGACAACTCCTGTTACCACGATTCGGCACCAAAAACAAAGGTAACGATATGAACTCAATACAGCTTTTGATACCTTTTTTGCACTTCTGGCATGCAAGGCACGTATACAAATCTTGCCTTTGTCATATGGAATCGAGAAAAAAGCCGAATCTTCCCACGAGTGCATTTTTCTTCATTCCAGCATTATGTATGGTCGTTTACTGTTGTGCTCTTCATCGCAAATGCATTGAACACGTAGGGATGCAAATTTTGAGCAGTAAAATCGATACATCGATGTTTGGATGCATCGGAGAAAAGAACATCGAGGCTAAAATACATCGCCAGAGAAATATCGATATATCGGTGTTTTCCGATATTTTGCAATTTGTTAATTTCTAGTTAATTTTGAAGCAATATTGAAAACTTTAATAATTATGAAAATACTTGCCGGCTACGGATGCGCGAGGCTTCGCCACACGCTGAATGTATGCATATGTATGTACATTTAAGTATTTGGACAAAGAAATCACATGTCATCATGTACTTCGTTTATTATATACATAAACAAGTAAGAAAGTCTAAGTTCGGGCGGAGCCGAACATTAAATACCCGGCGCAAGTATTAAAGATATGTTTTCCACCTTGCCGGAAGCTACCGCTACATGATAAGCCGGGGTGTATACATTTTAAGTAAATTAGCGTCCTTAAATTTCGACATATTGAAATTTCAAGCATTTCTGAAATTTATTGTTATATGAAAAGCGGCCGTAATTTAAGACCGATTTCAACAATTTTCAACGGTTTGCTTTTATGTGGCAAGCACAATAATCATACCGAGTTTGGTACAAATTGCTAGAACGGTTAGCGAGATACATATATGTAATCACAAGTGGGCGGTGCCACGCCCATTTTCCAAAATTTTATCATAAACGTATTTCTTGGTAAAGAATTGTTGCAACCATCAATTTTGAATAAATTAGCTTTGATATTTACTGATTTATCGAAGATTTTGTATTTCTCGAAATTACCGTTATATGGAATGTGGGCGTGGTTATTGTCCGATTTTAAAAAGTTTCGGCCATTTGGTATGCTGTACCAGGACCAACAACTGTGCCAAGTTTGGAAGAAATTTGTGCAGCGGTTACCAAGATATACACATGTAACCATAAGTGGGCGTGGCTACGCCCGTTTGCCAAAATTTTAAAATATTCTTATTTTTCGTCTAAAACTCATTTTAAATATCAATTTTGAGTGAATAATCTTCAGTAGTTACTAAAATATCGCAGTTTCCGTATTTCTGAAAATTACCGTTATATGGGAGGTAGGCGTGGTTATTGTCCGATTTCGCCCATTTTCAATACCACCCGTCCTACGCCCAAAGGAAGTACACCTACCAAGTTTTATTAAGATATCTCAATTTTTACTCGAGTTATCGTGTGCACAGACGGACGGACAGACAGTCACCGCTTAATCGATTTCTCTTTTCATTCTGATCATTTATGTATACATTTGTCTATATCTATCTCGATTCGTTTTGCCTGTTACAAACAACCGTTATGTGAACAAAGTTATAATACCCTTGTGCACAAGTGCGCTCGGGTATAAAAATCTAAATCCGTTCAGTAGCGTGGTTAAAATATCTCGCCTTTCCTTTATACTATGCATAGAAGATAGTAAGTTTAAATAGGTGGCAACCCTACTTAAAAAATAATACATTATTGGACATGTAGAGGCTAAGTCTTTTCGTATGACGGTGACCATATAAAACTGATGCCTACGCTTAGTATGATTGAATATAGTAATTTTATTAACAGGTTGCAACCCTGTTCAAAAAAATACTACTTTTCTAGAGTAATCCATCTTTTG
>NW_016203511.1:0-2309 GCF_001687245.7 Rhagoletis zephyria
TGTGTATATTATTTTATATTTTATCAAGCTTGAAAAATGTGAAAAACACTAATAAAACTTTGAACGAAGCCTCAATTCGGAACTAGTAATTTCTCCATTTAAGGTATAAAATAAAATACNCTAATAAAACTTTGAACGAAGCCTCAATTCGGAACTAGTAATTTCTCCATTTAAGGTATAAAATAAAATACCTTTTATTCAAAAAGCTTTTGACTTAGCAAATTGCCTTTTTAATTTCATAATTTTTATTTTTTCAATATTTTTGTTTAAGAACCAGAGCAAATCAACTTTCAAACAGCTACATACATACATATGTATATATACTTAGCTTTCATTTCTGTAGGCAGTGGTTACCAGGTATTGAGTGTCCAATTGCCGCGCAGACATACTGTGGGTCCATTCGAAAATAATTGTTTTGAAAAAATCCACTAAATGAAAGAGTGCACAAAGGAAAAGTAAACGCATAAATCTGGCAACGACACCTTGACTCAGAAATTGCGCTGATAGCAGCGGATTTGTTTTTTTTTTTTTACTGTAACTTATGCTTATGTAATTTATCACATGTGGCAAGTGGTTTTTATTTCCTTTTCTCCCATTCTCTCGTAGTTCGTATTCTTTTCTAAAGGTTTTATTTTGTTTGTAGTGTAGGTGCGCATACGAGTATCGCGTATAACGAATATGTGTATGTAAAAGGGAAAGTTACACCGTTTTTTAATTAAAAATCAAAATTTAGCGCTTTCTCTGTCCCTAAGCATCGGTAAAGTCTGCTAATAAATTGCGCCATCTACTGTTGCATATCTCCATTTTCCTTGGCACGCTCACTTTAACAATAGCGAAGGCACACACACAGGCACACATACATAGTATGTCTGCATACATGGCCAATTTGGTTTAAATATAACAGAATCACCATTCCAGCAATTTTCGCGTTGCTTAACTAAATTAACTTTTGCCATCTGTAAGTGGTGTCAGGCTGCTTTTATTGAAATTAGTAGCTGTAGGGAGCGTCCCCTACTCTGATTGCATTTTTAAAAATTTGCCTTTTCTAAAGTGCCTAGTTGTTTTATTTTCATGCCTGCTCATTTTACCATAGACTTTATTGTAATAAAAACGGATCTTCCGCAAAATCGTAGTATCATTGTTTACACGAAAATATTCTGAAAAGAAAATAAAATTATATCGTTTTCGACAAGGTTATCGAGCTTTATGCCACGATTTTTTTTTTGGGAAACATGGAAAAATCATCATGAAAAATAAGCGATGGAAGTTATAGCTGCTATTTTGGAGATCACCACATCCCCTCATACAGACTGTTTTCTTCAATCAAGGATCGAGCCTGCATCGTCGATGTGCAAAGTCAGCAACGTAAATTCTTGTTGCTTATTCAATTCCTTCAATAACTTTATTGAAATGAACATCATAACGCCAACACTTCTTAGTCCAAATAAATATATTTCCTATGCAGGAGAATTCATACCTCAGCCACTCATTTTTAAATCGGACAGATTTCATAAAAAAAGTATGGCATGTCTCCGATTCGCTTCAAATTTTTTGTATGGCTTCTATACATGAAATATTCTTACACATATTCTAGGAACTGTTTTTTTATATTTTTTTTCGGAGATATGATCTGCCAAAGTTCGAATTTTTTCTTGATTCTGACCATTCATGTACTTTTTCAAATCGATATATCTCGGGTTCTCCTCGCCACAGAGACTTCATCTCAACGTCGTTTTAAAGCTAAAGCAACGGGCTTAATACCTCTCTATATAAGATGGTCATGGTTGTCCTAAAGCTACATAACTTAGCTATTAACAGTTGAACTTTTTGAAGTTGACCTGCATAGTGAAGACCAGTAAATTAGGGATTTATTTTCACCATCGTAATCCTTGTTTAATTCTTAAAAAAAAAACATGTTTCAAAGAAATGGGCATTTTTCGAAAACCATTTTTAAAATATTTTTTATGACAAAATGGTTTATTTTTTAAGAGTCAACAATTTGCATTTTTTTTCGAAATCTTATAATGAGATGTATTTAGCAAGGTGTTAAAAATCGGGTTTTTGCAAAAATTTAAATTTTATTGCGGATTATGATAGAATACCTATCATAGCATACACAGCAATATAGGCCAACAAACGATGAATTTTCAAAATTTGCAGAACAAAAATTTGACCGCTATACTCAGATTTTGGCGCCACGAAAGTTTTTTATTCTCGAAAACACTAATTGATCAAGTAAAACTGAGTATTATTCTCGAGAACACGAGTATGACATTCGTATGATGTGATTATGTTCACAGACAGACAAA
>NW_016203512.1:0-2308 GCF_001687245.7 Rhagoletis zephyria
AAGGCCGCCTACGCAGAAAGGTGTTCTCAGCAAAAGGTGTTCAGCCCCCTTCTTTGGCAACAGAGAAATGAGAATTTTATTGCCTGAGGGTTATAATCCCTAAGTGCGGCCGAAGGCCGCCTACGCAGAAAGGTGTTCTCAGCAAAAGGTGTTCAGCCCCCTTCTTTGGCAACAGAGAAATGAGAATTTTATTGCCTGAGGGTTATAATCCCTAAGTGCGGCCGAAGGCCGCCTACGCAGAAAGGTGTTCTCAGCAAAAGGTGTTCAGCCCCCTTCTTTGGCAACAGAGAAATGAGAATTTTATTGCCTGAGGGTTATAATCCCTAAGTGCGGCCGAAGGCCGCCTACGCAGAATGGTGTTCTCTGCAAAAGGTGTTCAGCCTCCCTTCTTTGACAGCACAGAAAGAAGAATTCTACTGCCTGAGGGTTATAACCCCTAAGTGCTGCCGAAGGCCGCCTACGCAGAAAGGAATTCTACGCAAAAATACATTTGTTAAAAAGAAAATTTTTTTTATAAAAACTTGTTTTTTCTATTTTCGATAAACTTTTTTATTCTTCATTCAAAATCGCCCGATATCTAATTTGGCATAATATCTTATATTAAAAAATCCCACGGTTTCTGTTAGTTGGGTCATATTCCACTTCAAACAGCTCAGTTTGCCTAAGAAAATTCCGTTTTTCCCCCTTTTTCAAACGGTACCCTAGGGGCCTGTGGGAGGAGCCCAAGGGGGGAACACGCCTTTTTAGAAAGCGGGGACTGTCCCCTTTCTAGCGGGGAGGGTTTGGGGGGCTCCGCCCCACCATTAAAACGATGTGAGCGCTACTAAACATTTCCCAAAAATTTCACTAGCCTCATGAGCTACTGAAATTTTATTCACCTCGTAGTTGTCAAAAATTACTCGCCGCGAACTTTGTTACCGATTCACACACGCTCTTTAACAACAAATTACTTGTAAACTATGACTTTCCTCGCCGTCTGGTTTTCAGTTTTGTGATGTGTACGATCCCCTCTAACCCCCCAAAGAGTCATTAGGTTTGTATAGTAAAGAGCCTGTCAGAAGTGGCAATATTTCCGTCTTTCGCACGCAATTCGCTGTCAAATTGAGAAAGAGACATTTTATTTTGATGTGTGAACAGCCAGAAAGATCTTTCTGTCACCTTTCGGAAATCAGTTTCAGAAATAAAAGTTGCAAGGTGGGACTGCAACTGCCTGAGCGAAAATCGATTTCGGAAATATATTTCAACTTGCTCGTGCTGCACTAGCAATTTTCATTTCTTCTGCAAGTGCTGTCAAACTAATCGAGTGTTGCCGTGTGGCCCTGATCGTGAATTTGTGTAAAATGATAAAAAATATTGTTGAATTAAATATCAAAAATGCTTGAAATATATTATTTTGCTTAATATACTTAATTGTTAAATTATTGTTTACACGACAAATATGTTAATTATAACCTATATTTTCTCGCTTTTACAAGAGAAATAGCAAACAAACGACAACCCCACCGCCCATGGTTGCATTTTAGTATCGAGAAAGATTGCCAGAAACTCATTCGCTGCGTGAACAGCCAAAAAGCGATTTCAGAAATTTTTCCTGCAATTCGCCGTTCGGAAATAAAAACCTCTTTCGAAAGACACTTTCCATGCAAGGTGTGACTGCTCATGCAACTGATTTCTCAATTTGACAGCCTTTCCGAAATTTCTTGCATCGAAATATATTGCCACGTCTGACACGCTCTTAACTTCTCCAGTAAAACATTGCAGCGAGAGCATAAAAGTAAAATAGAGCGTAAAATTGAGAAGAGAAAACTAGCAGAAAAAGTTAATGAACACAAAACTAGCAAAAACTTGCAAGTGAACAGTCGTTGCAATGTTTTGACATTCTGCTGTAAATATTTTACTATTTATAAATCAGTCTTAAAGTCTTTGCTTTACACACAAGCACTTACACAGTCACAATATTTTCATTTAAACTCCTTTTGGTAATTCTCTAGGGTGGGGTAACAACCCCTAAAAAAGGTGCGGAAAAGTCGGAAGGGGTACCAAACGACGCGTTTTGGTCCCCCTATTAACAATCCGGAGGGGGAAGACTAATATTATTAACCGACTCGATCGCGCGATTTTTTATTAAAAATTTACGGCTGCGGCGTTTTTTCCATAAAAATCAATACTTTGATAAATAATGAAAATTTTTAATAAAAAATCGCACTTTTGGCACTCCATGACGCTTACTTTTAATTACAGCTAAAATAACTGTAAACCATAAAAGTAGCGCTGCCATGGTATAGCGAAATTTGCTATTATATTTTGG
>NW_016203513.1:0-2308 GCF_001687245.7 Rhagoletis zephyria
ACTACGCCCATTTTCCAAAAATTTATAATATTCTTATTTTACGCTTAAAAATCATTGTAAATATCAAATTTCCGCAAATAAGCCTCAGTAGTTACTAAAATATCGCAGTTTTCGTACTTTTGAAAACTATCGTTATATGGGAAATGGGCGTGGTTACGGTCCGATTACGCCCATTTTCAATACCAAACTACTTCAGGTAAAGGGAAATTTACATATCAAATTTCGTTGAGATATCTAAATTTTTTCTCGAATTATCGTGTACACGGACGGACGGATGGACGGACAGACAGACATGGCTTAATCGACTTCTCTTTTCATTATGTATACATTTGTCTATTTCCATCTCGATTCGTTTTGGCTGTAACAAACAACCGTTATGTGAACAAAGTTATAATACCCTTGTGCACAAGTGCGTAAAAATATTCCGACGAATTTATAACCTTCTCCTTTTTGTGAACTCGGTTAAAAACATTAAGACAGGCGTTTTAGTTCATGTACAGCTCCAGTTGAGAAGTGGGTTTTCTTGCACACAAACACAATCAATCGACAAGCCTACAACAACAACAATAATATGAATAAAAATATTTAAATATAGAAGGACCTGTCTGCACTCGCTATGAGCAACTGGCGCAAATTCGCACAGGAGGGAGGGGAGGCAATTGGAGAAGCGTTTTGGTCTCGGGCCAAACAGAAAAACGGTTGTAGTGCCAAATAAGAAGATGAAGCATAAGGTGGTTAAAAATCTATTTGGCATTTCTACGATTTATGCGACTTATATTTGTAATTTACTCTATTCGTAGGATTATCAAGTCACCTAAGTAGCTACCGTTTATGAATATTCATACATACACACATACTTGTTTTTATGTAAATGTAATTCCTACTTTCAATACAAATTAATGTACTTATCAGTTCTCTGTATTGCTCAATAAAAGATTAAATCGCAATGCGCTAATGTATTCAACGAAATACATATGTACATATTGCCGATGTTTTTTCAAAACCGNAGCATTTCTACGATTTATGCGACTTATATTTTTAATTTACTCTGCTCGTAGGATTATCAAGTCACCTAAGTAGCTACCGTTTATGAATATTCATACATACACACATACTTGTTTTTATGTATGTAAATGTAATTCCTACTTTTATTTTAATACATATTAATGTACTTATCAGTTCTCTGTATTGCTCAATAAAAGATTAAATCGCAATGCGCTAACGTATTCAACGAAATACATATGTACATATTGCCGATGTTTTTTCAAAACCGCCCATCGACCAACTTTAAAACGGCTTATCTTACGGCACTCAAATTTTACAAGAGAGCGGAAAACGGACTTTCTTTGAAGGCATTGCTTTGAGACGCGGTATTTTCTCTAGCTTTTATTTTACAAATCTGTTGTTTTAATAACGATTTTACGATTTTTATGCAAAAATCTCGATGCCTGGGGTTCAGGGTTACCAAATCTCATTTTTGCCATAGCGGTGGTTTAGGCTGGTCGATGATCGGTTTTGCATTGACGATATGTAAGCATGTAAATGAAATGGCAAACAAAAGTAAACTCTACCGGCTTTACNATGACAGATCTGTTGTTTTAATAACGATTTTACGATTTTTATGCTATAATTTCGATGCCTTGTGTTTAGGGTTACCAAATCTCATTTTTGCCATAGCGGTGGTTTAGGCTGGTCGATGATCGGTTTTGCAAAGACATTGACGATATGTAAGCATGTAAATGAAATGGCAAACAAAAGTAAACTCTACCGGCTTTACCAGTAATCAGGAATAACATATAACGTTTTTCAGATCAGATAATAAATTTATTATTATTACGATACAATTTTCTCTACTTATATACTATTTAATAAAAATCCTTAACTTGCATAATGCAATAGTATATGTACAAACTACTTGAAGCAATTAAATCAACTGAACTGGACCTTTTATAAAAGATAATTCTGTGTTTCTATTGAATATACGGTTGAATTTTTCATCCTCGCCATTTTCGTCTTCCACGTCTGGCATAGTAACGCCCATACCATCCATTCTCTTGGGTTTCACTTTCAAATGGAACGTCTTCGTTAGTGTTGACATAAAATTTGGCATTTCTTTCTTTTGGTCGAACATTTCTTGCACGTGATACGATTGGTATTCGTAGGCAACTTTGCGATTGACGGCTGTGAGTAGGCGCAGTAACTCAACACCTTCAGTTTTTGCTTTGTCGTCTAAGGCAGCCTCATTTAAAACACTGCAAAGGCTCTGAATAAACCAGGAACCATTTAGGCTATGACGAAACGAGTAATG
>NW_016203514.1:0-2308 GCF_001687245.7 Rhagoletis zephyria
TGTAAAAGCACCAAAAAAGCTGTAGCAGCATAAAAAGTCAGAAAAAAGTTGGCGACTTTTTTCAAGACTTCATTGAAAGTATAATGAATGCAAAAAAAGCTGAAATATTGCAATGTTCCTTCTTAGCAGAGCGTAATTTATCATTTTCGACAACCGACCACCTAACCAAATGTCTACAAGAGCGTTTTAAGGATTCAAAAAACTACGTAACGTACAAAAAACGTAACGTACTTGGACGTCATCAGTTAAAGCAGGTATGCAAGTTATTGCAGAAAACAAATTTTCGCTCTTCATAGACGAATCCACAGACTTAACCAATAAAAAACAATTAAGTTTAGTTGTAAGAGTTTGTATAAACAACGAAGTGTTCGATTAATTTTTCGACCTTAGAAAACTTTTGGAAAATAATTTTAAGCATAGAGCGAGCCGAACAGACTTTGGTGTTTCCGGTTCTTTCAAGATTTGTACCACAAATAATGTGTTTACCAAATAGTTTCAAATCAAAGAAATTGTTTGATAATGAAACATTTTAATTGCACAGGATCTCATGAAATTAAATAAATGTTCGTGCTTAGGCTTAAAGTTAAAGCCTAATAAGCGTTTAATTGAGTTTTTTGAAATGTATTCATAAAATTATTTCTAAGCAGTATATATGAATTTATGTACATATGCATATATATTTTACATATGTATGTATGTACTTAAATTTAAAAATTATCTTAAAAATGTTTAAACAAAATGTATTTACCTATGTATAAAATGATTTTTATATTAACGATCTCAAACCAGTTTACAATGAATTTTTACATGTGCTCTGTCGAAATGACATTTTAAGGTACCTTACGTACCTTTATGTACAATAAAAGTTTAATAAGAACAATTATGTGTGCATGAATTTGAAAAAGACGTTTTTGGGTAGGAAACATATATGTAATACTTCTATATTGGCAGTACGTTGAAAGTACATCCGCCAACATTAGAGTGCAGATATACAATGATAGAACGAGAAAACCAACCAACCAATGTACTCAGATTCACATTTGAAAAGAATAAAAAATCAGGAGCGGTGCAGTAATCGTCAATATTTTAGAAAATTAAATTTTAATTAAAGCCAAAAAAAATTGTGTTTAACTTTTGAACAAAAAAGTAAGGAAAAGGGAATCGTGTTGCACGCGTCACTATGTTATACTATTTACTTAAAAATGAACCGTATCAGGGAAAACGGGCAGACGCTACATGCTGGCTAAGGTGCTGGAAAGGAAGGCACGGAGGATCCTATCTTTTAAGAGTGGTTATGGTGATTGTCTCAAGTGTAACTTATACATTTCTTGCTGCTTATTCAAATCCGCCGGTTACCACAAAGCGCGCCCCAATCACGTTCAGGGAAAATTTTTTGGTTATTTTATTTTTCTATTTTTTTAATATTTGTAATTTAAACCGCTCCTGGAGTGACTTGACAGTGGTTTGTTTGTAATAGTTCACAAATATACATTTATACTAACACAAGCAAACATTTATTTGATAGGCTGTCTCCCTTTGACTGCGGAATAAAAACACATATAGGGTATTCACAGTTTACTTCTAAAGTTAAAAGGTGGCAACTTTAACAAGATAACACACTCGAACTGTGAGCAACCCTTATGTTTAAATAAAGTATTAAGTTGACCAACAATACCACGCATTGCTAGACCGTTTGCCTTTCACGCGTTTGTGTTTAGAGAGCATCAACAAACCACATACATATTTCTCTCTATTCTCTCTTCTCTTTTTTATACTCAGCTAGCACAGAGCAAAAATAAAAAAATAACCTTTGCCAGCTCCAGGCAGGCGCAAAGAGAAACTTATGTACAACCCTGCAAAAATCGTTGGACCATCTAGTCTATTTGTGGTATATATTATATTCCATTGGCTCTACAAAATCCCTATTGAAAAACTTGCAGCCATGTTTATACTTGACTTAATTTATCCGAAGAAAAAATAAACACAGCACATTATACAAACAATTTTTCACTATGTTTTCGATTTTTCATGTATGTGCTGTTGTACCATATAAGTGGTTCATGTGACAGACATAAACTGTCATATATCATGAACCGCTGGACCGACTTCGGGCCCATTTCACATAACCCATCTGCATGATAGTCCGAATATACCGTTTAAATTTGGTAGAATTCGTGCACTTATTTTTCTATTTAAGATGGGAGGTGCCACGCCCCCCTTTCCCAATACCGCACACTTTTCTCCATGAGTATGGAATTATTTCCTATGTCTCTATACCAATTTCCAGTAATCTACTACAAATATTTCA
>NW_016203515.1:0-2308 GCF_001687245.7 Rhagoletis zephyria
GATCCAGCTTCCAATATAGAAGAAAAATTAGAGAGTTGCCACCTGTGTTGAAAATTTCAGTTTAGTTCAATTGTTACGGTAAAGTGAATACTGCAATATGGCTGTCAAAACAAAGAAATTTACAAAGGCTTACAGCTGAAAATATTTTTGTGGCAGGTTGCCACCTATTTGAAAACTTTAATTTAATTTAATTGATAGCTTAAATTAAATATTGCATTATTGGCATCAAACTAAAGAAGCTAGTAAATTTTAATGCTGAAAATAATTTTAAGGGATTTGCCAACTGATTGAAAAATTGTATTCATTAAAATTCGTAAAATAANGCCACCTATTTGAAAACTTTAATTTAATTTAATTGATAGCTTAAATTAAATATTTATTATTGGCATCAAACTAAAGAAGCTAGTAAATTTTAATGCTGAAAATAATTTTAAGGGATTTGCCAACTGATTGAAAAATTGTATTCATTAAAATTCGTAAAATATATGAAATATTGCAATACGAATATTATATGGTAGACAGACGGAGAAAATTAATTAGAATTAATAAGTATAAATGCAAATTAAAATTTTACCCTTACAGACGGCAGTAATGCGGATAAACCAGCCGCAAGGTCGTGGGTTCGAGTCCCACGCCAGTACCCTTTTTTATTTCTTTTTCATTCTTTTTTTAAAAGTTCTNACCAGCCGCAAGGTCGTGGGTTCGAGTCCCACGGCCAGTAGACTTTTTTGTTTCTTTTTCATTCTTTTTTTATAAGTTCCATATTTTTTTACTTTGCTTTGAGTTAGTTGTTGTTGACTTTTTAATAAAATTCAACTCTAAAAATTCAAATTAACTAATAGTAAGATAAAAAATGTGATATAAAATAAAGCAAATGAAAACAAAATAAAGTAAAATTAAATATAAAAATAAAATAAAATAAAAAATATAAAATAAATAATAAAAATAAAAATTGTCTCGCAATCGCTCCAACCGAAGGTCGAACCTGACAGCTGCAGGCTTGTAGCCCGCACCTCTCACAACTCGGCTACCTCGTACGCGAAACTCGTCTGCTTCGTTTGCTTACTTGTACAAAAGATAACAACTGGCCGTTTTTACCAGTGNAAATAAAAAATATAAAATAAATAATAAAAATAAAAATTGTTTCGCAATCGCTCCAACCGAAGGTCGAACCTGACAGCTGCAGGCTTGTAGCCCGCAACTCTCACAACTCGGCTACCTCGTACGCTAAACTCGTCTGCTTCGTTTACTTACTTGTACAAAAGATAACAACTGGCCGTTTTTACCAGTGTTGTCTTTGAAAATTCCCCGGACCCGAGTTAATTTCCAAAAATTTCGTGCATTTGTTCGGCTGCTTATGCACATTTCAAAGAGGAAAATGCATGAGTTAAAGCAAATAAAGGCTGGTTTTGCAAATAATCGAGCCCGTTTGTCTACCGTATTAAACTAAAGAGGATTAGGAAGCTTACTTTTGTAAATATTCTTGAAGCGGGTTGCCACTTATTTGAAAACTTTAATTCAGTTAAATTTATAATATAAACTAAGTGTTGCCATATGGGTATGAAACGAGAGTATTTGAGAATAATAAAATTGCAACAGGCCGATATCTGTACATAATAGATGTTAAAGAAAAAATAGTAGGGGTTTATTAGATCAACAGAAGCCAAATATAAAATTTTGGTAAGTTTGCGTCTGTATGTTTGTAAGCGTATCACGCAAAAGCTAATGTATGGAATTAAATGCAGCTTTCACCGATGTACATATTGCTAGAGCTCTAATTGAAAATATAGAATCCAATTTTTTTTTGTTTTAGTTTATAGTCGATCATTATTCCTAGGTATTTGAACTTATTAACTTTTTCCAGTGCGTCGTTGTTTATATTTAGAGTTAGCAACAGACCGTTCTCAAAATTTCGCCTTGATATAACCACAAACTTAATTTTTTTTTTATTTCTGTGTGGAAGGTTTTTCGCTAAAAATTTAGTTTTTTTTCGTTGTTGCTGCCAAAAAAATTAAGAAATCTGAGACGTCACGTCAGATTGTCGGAGGTTATCTTACATACATATGTGGTCCAATTACATGCTACTAGAAAACTCGCTAGGTGGTGCTCGAGTATTATTTATAAAAATCGTATTTATTAACCGATTTCGTTCAAATTTTAAATGTGAGCTATGTACCTGTATGATGGAAAATTCTTTTGATAAAAATTTACCCGATTAGTGCCGCTGGAGTGAAGGTTGAAATTCATAACACGTATTCATTTTATGGTAAGCAATGGTTTTGCAGAAAATGAACCCAATGGATGGCGC
>NW_016203516.1:0-2308 GCF_001687245.7 Rhagoletis zephyria
CCACCACCACAACTAATTCTACCTGAGCTTTCAACCATTGAGAGAGGGGGCACATGAGCACACATTTACTGGCAGCCATTCTTTG
Source organism: Rhagoletis zephyria (assembly GCF_001687245.7). Classification (NCBI taxonomy): domain Eukaryota; kingdom Metazoa; phylum Arthropoda; class Insecta; order Diptera; family Tephritidae; genus Rhagoletis; species Rhagoletis zephyria. Next base: position 86 of record NW_016203516.1, read on the forward strand.
GCCGCCAGAGCACACTTATTTGGCTACACTGTTGTTGCTGCTGCTGCTGCTGCTAACGAGGAGCTGTCAGTGCCCACGAGTGAAAGAATGAAAGAGAGAGGGAGGGAGCTTTAAGTAGGGTCAAAGGTGGCGATAACCTTTTGGGAGGTGGCTGAGCAGCGAGGAAAAAGAGAGAGAAGGTGAGACAAGTGGCTGAATTTACCTTCTTCTTCTTCCTCCTCTTCAAAAAAGAAGCTGCAAAACAAACAGACACTGCTGCTGCTGCTGCTGCTGCTGCTTTCACTGCTCTCGATAACAAGTCTCGGTTTTTTTCAGATCGATGTGAGAGAGAGAGAGAAGAGGCTGCTCACGAGCAGCTCAAACTTCTTTGCTCTAGCATTCCTTTCTGTCTACTGCGCCTACTCTCGGCTCAAGTTCTCTCTTCTTTCACGATTGTCGCCGCCGAAGAAGCAGCAGCTCTGCTTTATTTCTGCTTTCTTTTTCTCTCTGAGACGACGACCACGAATGGCCAATTAGCTCTGGTGGTGGTGGTGGTGGCGGTGATCGAAGCACACAGGCAATCGATCAGTTCTGCCATTGCCCACCATCGTCATCATCAGNTTGCCCACCATCGTCCTCATCAGTGGTGCACACTCTGTCTGGCGCATCTGATCTATTGTCTGACTGACTGACTGACTGACTTTCACTGTCACAGGCAGTCGACCAGAAAGAGCTGTCTGGCCTGGCCTGGCCTGGCCTACTACTACTACTGTACACGTGGGTGCAGAAATTGAAGCTGAAATTCGTGCTCTTTTTTTAGTGCCAGTGTCTCTCTTTATGATTGTGGTCTATATTTCAGTGGCGGGAGCAATTATATGGCACTGAGTCTCCATCCTCATCTTTCTTATTTGGAGGCCATCTGATGATGATGAACATGATCATCATTATTATTGTTGTCATGGGTGGTCCCACTCAGTTGTGGTGACAGAGACGTCTGTTTGGATTTTTTTTAGTTGCCTCATCCCAATGACACAGATTTGATTTAGAGTTTAATGTTGTGTGTTTAGATGGAAGTTTAATAAAGATCACAAATGGCGGTTTTAATAAATGCACTTTTTCTGCCAGTTTCATATCTGTCAGCCTCTGTTAACTCCTCTTCATTTATTTTTGACCCGGCTGGATTAATTCTGCCTGCCTCTGCCTGCTAGTTTGCTGAACTTTGGCTGAACCTTTTTGGTGGTGGTGGTGGTGGTGGTGGTTGGACAGGCAGTCTCCCAGACCAGACTGCTGCTTACCAAAACATTACCATCACCACCATCAACTGTGCCATTTGTTTACAGTTGTTTGGAAGTTGGAAAGTCACTGTTTCTGACTCTGTCTCTGTTATGATGATGGTGGTGGGTTGCAGTGGTGTGTAATCATATTGCAGACAAACATAACCAGAGAGGAAAAGAGTGTGCCATATTGGCAAAACCGAACCAGACGGTTCTTCTTCTTCTTCCTCCTCTTTGCTGTTGCTGCTGCCTGTGCTAAAGTGCACAAACTTTCACTGCACCAGGCTAATCTCGATTAACTCTCGCCTGTGTGTGTGTGTGGACTATGTGCGCACAGTACTCTAAAGCTCTAATTGAGCTGTCTCTCTCTTTTGGACTGCCAATTTGTCGGTAGAGCTGCTGCTGCTGCTGCCTTTGGTGGCGACCTCGCCCAGTGCTGTTTGCGTGTGCTGCCTCTCTCTCTCTCTCTCTTCTTTCTCTGGCTAATTTAATCTGCCGGTTGTGTTGTGTTGGTAATAAGCTGGCTGATCTAGCTGACCAGCCCAGTCAACAACTGAATAGCTGATGACCAGGGCCAGGGATACATATTTTGTCGGCGAAAAAAAGGAGAACACACCAACTACTCAATCACTCAATCAGCAATCAGCTGCTGGTGGACACTTGTTGATTGGCGGCGAAAAAGCGAGGCGATGCAAATGTGGTCAGCATTGGCAAACGAGGTTTTTGTGTGTGTTTACTTGTCAGTGCTCTTTTTGTAGCATTTTTGGTGCATTTTCTTTCCTCTTCCTAATTTCAGTCAGTAGCACTTCTACTTTGACGCCGGCAATCTAATCGTGATGACAGCAGCAGCAGCAGCTCTCGTATAAATGTTTGATTTATTTAGCTGTGTGTGGTTTCAAGTTATGTGTGATAGTGGTGGCGGTGGTGGACTAATTACACTCGTATTTAGAACTGTGCATTGCAAGCAAGT
>NW_016203517.1:0-2308 GCF_001687245.7 Rhagoletis zephyria
ATTTATGCTTTGTCTAATGGCAAAGAACTGTCCATTTTAAATATTTTTTTATTTTTTTTCTTTGTTCTGGAAATTTTGCCAACATCAAAGAGTTACAGCATAAAAATTAAAAATATGTACCAATTGTTTGTATGCTTTCAACTGAACATATTGGACACCGCATTAATTTTTAGCCGAATTCTTTTAGAGCGGATGAAATGCGCAAGAATTTTAAAAATTGCTTAGATACTAAACAGAAAAATTCGTTTTTCGCAAATGAAAGTGTTTATAACCAAAGTTTCCTGGGCTGGACTGGAGCGTGAAAAATCCGGTTATAGATAACAAGGATGCTGAGCACCGACTGTTAGAAACATGACTTTTTTATCTGCTTTAGGAATACACAGTTTTTAGACCCTCGTCATCTTCTAAATGGTATTTGCTAAGTAAGATATCCAATGATTAGACTCTTTATTGAGGTTAAAGCTGCGTTCAGGCTCAGAGTACTGAGCACTGTAGTACCGCTCAAAAAGAGCCAGTAGACTACTATTCCTTCGCATTGAAAAATCTTGGTAAGCAAATTTCACACGCTATTGTTTTAGGTCTTTTTCAATAGCCCACAGATTCAGTTCTGATGATAGATCTTCTCTAAGTGGTGTAGATTCACAGGAAAATGTAAATCTGGCTAACAAACCCCATACCTTACCAAAGGCCTATTTATATTTCCAGAACATTTGTTAAGAATTTGGAGGCCTGTTCTGTGTGGACTTCAATAAAAGTTTACTATCTGGGACTTCACCTAACTAATACTTCCCTTTGGAGGAGATCTGAATATTAACTCCCAATTTTATAATTCTGGTGAAGTGTGCAACACCCAGCAGACAGCCTTTTCTTAAACGACTAGTCAATTCACAGCAACTAAGTGAGAGAGAGAAGGGCCTCTAATGAGCGTACATCATCTACATCAAACTGGTGGTTGTTATTAGAGCCGTTTAGTTTATCATGTCATTCTTCTCCATGCCTAAATTCGTACTCCATAACTTAGAGGGGATTTCACTTTTGTGAGAATGGCATTGACACAAACCCCCTGAGGATCTGCTTAAGCTTATTATGGAAATTAGATTACGCAGCATCGCCCCCTAATATTTCCTCACAAAATATTCAATGCAATATCAAGCCATCACTTCAGCTATTTTAGCATAAAGGACATCATGCCAATAGGCATGTAGATCTTAGCCTTACAAACTTTAGTGATAAAGGTAGCAGCTATCACTGTTCGTGTGCTTGCAGATGCAAGCGAAGGAGTGACAATTTTTTCAAAGGCATCAAAAAAAGCTCCACACTTTCTGTAAGTTTAGGATTGGCAGAAATCAGTATCTTAGACTTTTTCATGCTATAAAAATCAGTACTTTTCAGTACACTTTTATTCAAGACAAAATTATGAATGTAAGAAACAGAAAATACTTTAAAATGCCAGAGTGCGGGTACTTGTTTTTAACAATATTTTGGTATAAAAATAAATGTAGTTCATAAAAAATAAACATGTTACTTTTTACTGTACGTTTTAAGGAAGTTCCAACGTTCCTTTGTGTAAAATAATATTACATAGACAAAATACATGGGTAAAAATTATCAAACACCAAGTCATCGAGTACCACGCGCGGTGGGAAGGCCACTATTACAAATTTTTATGCGCAGTATTGAAAATTTAGTACAAGTCAGTACAAATTTTTAAATTTCAGAACATTAGCGAACTGATTGAAGAAATGAATAAAATCAGTACGAAAGCTGAAAAATCAGTACTGTACTAATATTTAAAATCAGGGCTAAGGAGTAAACGAAACCATATTTAAACTGCCACCTACATTAACCACTACCGTTGTCTTGCGAGGACCAAATTTTTGTTGGCGGATAATCGGGTTTTGAAGCTCTTCACTAAAACGTAGCCGCTTATCTTAAAATCAATAGAAATGAGAATGCAAAAAAATAACCGCTACCTCTTCTTCTACGTTGTGTAAAATTTTCATAGATGTATCGGTTACCGGTAGCTCACTAGAACCAAACACGTATTAATTTTTACTATGGGAGTATATGTATGTAAATTGAAAACTTTAAAGCCGTTTTTCTCGAGTTTGGTTTTTTGAGTTGTGCATACATTTTTAATCATTTTGTTTTTCACTGCCCTTTCCGCTGCTAATTATTAAGCGTAAATGTAAAAAAAAGCACATCAATCATTGACACGTACTCTCACACACACACACACACACGCAATCACAATTGCACACGTTCACCTTGCCCGCCTTTAGTGTACAAAAACTTTGCTGGACGCGTC
>NW_016203518.1:0-2308 GCF_001687245.7 Rhagoletis zephyria
GTTGGGTTGACTTTTGTTGAGGCATGAAAAGAGACATGACATGGGAAGGCACGCATTATGTGCTATACATAGTATACGCGACAATANATTTACGTGCAAACGCACAAATTTTTTAGCCAAACTAAATAAGCACGCTGTTGTTGCACTGAAAAAAAAGAAAAACATAAATATAGTGTGTTTACTCCTTTTATTCTGCTTTCCATAAATGCCTTCCGTTCGCCCTTCAGCCCTGACATTCTAAAAGCCTTTGATAATTTGCGCCATTATTACTTTCAAGCGATATTTTGTTGGGTTGACTTTTGTTGAGGCATGAAAAGAGACATGACATGGGAAGGAACGCATTATGTGCTATACATAGTATACGCGACAATATATGTATGTATGTATGTGTGCACGTCTGTATGTATGTATGTATGTATGTAAATGCATTGTATGCCCCACTGTGTGCATTGTCTGTTTAAATATCTGAACTTTTGTGTCCACATGTCATTATAACTGTACTGAGTTGACGTGCAACTGTTGCTGATAAACTGCTTAATAATTCATTCCTGTGTGGTTCTTTGTTGTTAAACATTCATAGAAGTGATGGCATTAAGTGTGCGTTTGGTTGAAAATACGTGCGTGGGTTGGCGATTTAAGTATTTAAGTACGTAAATGCTATTTGGGATTTGCATAATTGTTTAACTTTTCTTTGAAATTTAATTACAATTTGATGGATGTTGACATATGTACATACATACAAAAGTTGGAATACATACTAAAATTTCTTCAGAAATGTGATTTGTAATTTTCCGTAGAATTTCTTGGTTGATAAAAAATAAAAGATTATAAAAAAATGTAATTCCCTGCCTTAATTCTGTTTTAAGGTAGATAATTATTTATTGTACTTGCACCACTTCACGTTTGCTCTTATTCTGTAAGTACTCTTATCACTCCCTAGAACTTCTATACAAATCCTCTCTGACAATGGCAACTGCTGTCAGAGATATGCGGATGATCGCGTAGTAGTTGGCAGAGGAAAGTTCAAGAGTATCATCTGCGACATACTTATTCAATACAAATACAGCTAAACCAAACGAAAGGTTGGTGAGGCTAGAGTGGCTCTTAATACTTATCAACCTCCCCTTCAATAGAAAAAAAATCTGCCAGCTATGAGAAATATAACTTTGAATGTGGTTGCAGTCAAGGTTTTTGGCAAGGTGAAGTATTGTGGTTTAGTGCTTTACTCCAAACTTCTGTGAAAAAAAAAACAATTTGATGCGACCAAATCAAAAGCTACGAAAGCACTAATGGTGGGAAGCATCCAAAAAGCAAATTTTGCACAAAAATCCTGAGATGGATGTTTACTAGGATAGTACCGCCTATGGGCTTCGAGAACTACTTTAGCCACGGTGGGATAGTTTCTCACCAAACTGCAACGTCTAGCCTGTGTGTGGGTAATGGTAGCGACGCGCACATGTCGTTTGGCAGCACTGAAGGTAATACTCGAGCTCGTAAGAGTACGCTTGGCTAAATTTCGCAATGGAGGGCTTTAGAAAAGCAAAAGTCTTAGCATCTGAAATCATGGAAAAGCCTTTTCCCCAGAGATGATATGGACAACATAGTGGTTTTCGAAAATAAATTTAAAATAGAGCTCAGCAGGCTTGGGGCAGGCACCAATGGCACCAGGAAAAGACTGGCTGTGCCTATGGGGAAATTCCTAACATTTTTCTAGAGGAAGTATACGCCATTAGTTGTCGGCCCAGTTTGAGTTAGAGAGAAAACACTGCAATGAGAGAATCTTAATTCTTAGTGAAAGTGAGGCGGCATTCTAGCGCACTTATTCTTTGAGGAGGGAACGCGAGCGAGCAAATCACTGCAGAACTTTGCTACTACAGAAAGTTAAGTACCTCCCTAGAGCTATAAACTTTATCTACTTAGAAAAAAAAACAACCTAAAGATTATCGCAGTCAAACCTACAGGGTATCGTACTCTAAAAGAACATTTGTATAAGCCAGAAATCTGTTAAAATGATCTCTGCCGCTTTTGTGACTCAGCGTAAGAGACAGAATTTCACCTACTTCTTGATTATGAGGACTCTTCAAGACGGTCAGAGAAGAGTGTAGGTTAAATTTAGCCAAAGGTTGTGCACTTGTACTCAATGGGCTTCATGCCACCGATAAAAGTATCGAAAATAAAATCGATAAAAATATCGATAACTTAGTCAATAAAAATACCAATAAAAATAAAGATAACAAAACCGACAAAAAATTCAATAATAAATCAATAGCATAATCAATAAGAATATTGATAGCATAATCAATAACAA
>NW_016203520.1:0-2308 GCF_001687245.7 Rhagoletis zephyria
TTCAGGAAGTACCTTTCTTGTTTTCGCTCACCGCTTCCAACCTCTGTTGCGTTATTCTCTTATAGGACTGCAATTACAAACCTCTAAACGTAACTACTTCTGTCTTGAAGAGGCTTACCGGAAAAACCATTCACTTCCAAAAATTTTATCGCCAAATATTTTCTCAAGACACACTGATAATGAATGCCCAATCAGCTCGTTGACGGTGGGTTTTAGCCTAGTTAAGTCAACTTTCTGCTGAACTGATGGGATTTATTGTTTTTACGCCTCATTAGTGTTGTTATCTCAAAATTATGGTCGAATAGAACGACTTCAGCACTATTTTTGTACACCGCCCGATGTTATTTTCTTATACATACTCTTTCATTGTTACATTCAAAAATGCTTAAAAGTGCTCTNGAGTGCACCGACGCCCCTGGCTTCGTTGTCCACTTATGGGTGCCTATTCGAAAGTTGCACTTGTAAGCGCAGAGGATTTGGGTATTTTCAGGAAGTACCTTTCTTGTTTTCGCTCACCGCTTCCAACCTCTGTTGTGTTATTCTCTTGTATGGCTGCAATTACAAACCTCTAAACGTAACTACTTCTGTCTTGAAGAGGCTTACCGGAGAAACCATTCACTTCCAAAAATTTTATCGCCAAATATTTTCTCAACACACACTGATAATAAATGCCCAATCAGCTCGTTGACGGTGGGTTTTAGCCTCGTTAAGTCAATGTTCTGCTGAACTGATGGGATTTATTGTTTTTACGCCTCACTACTGCTGTTATCTCCTCATTATGGTCGAATAGAGGGACTTCAGCACTATTTTTGTACACCGACCGATGTTATTTTCTTATACATACTCTTTCATTGTTACATTCAAAAATGCTTAGAAGTGCTCTCTTCATATTTTCAGTGCATTCTTGGCATCTGTTAGCAAATTTCCATCTCCTTTCTTGTAGGAGTTGAACTCTGTCTTGAAGTAATTAAATTGCTGCCTTGTTTTCTGATAGAATTTTCTGCCCTCATTCTTATCTACCAGCATCCTAAGTAACTTATGTTAAGTTCTTCGTGCTCTCGCCTATCTACGTCACTGCACCAAACTGAAGACGCGCTTGCGGACCATAGCTGCAACTACGTAGTGACTTATCGGATAGAACCCACAAAATGGTACAACATTTGGCTTGAGATATATATGTGTATATATATTACAGGCGCATATCTCTGTCGTCGGAGTAGAGGGAAGTAATCATCCTCTGTCTATTCATTATACAGTGGTTTGACGTGGCGGGTCGCAAGCCCAGGTGTATCTCTGCTAGACGGACAAAAACTCGTTAACATAAATGCCTCAAAAACTTTGTCTGCTGACAGTTAAACTTTTTCAGCGGGGGATGGTTGATTTATACCTTCATTGAAAATATCATTACCTGGGCCGTGGGTATATTTGATACGGATTATTAGAGTCAGATTCTGGCCGTAATCCAGTCTAAAAATAATTTCTCTCTGTGGTTAAAAAAATCACGAAATTAAAAAGAGCAATGTTTGATTAGTTTAGATATGTTAGAAAATTTTAGTATTTATAAGCAGAAGGGAGGTTAGGATATGTTAAGTTAATTAAGTTTCTAAAAGAAAATTTAGAGTACCACACTATTCACAAAATAATGGCTAGATGTCAGAAGACGATGGTACTCTCCAAGAAAAGTTTCTTCATACTTACAATTAAATGATTCAGGTAGCTATTTAATATAGACTTGTCGGATCCGCCAAATAATAAAGGGATTTTTATTTGGATTATGCCTAGTTATCTTAGTTAAATCTTGTAATTCAAGATTCACATACAGCCTAAGGACTTTGCAACTTTCNCTCTTCATATTTTCAGTGCATTCTTGGCATCTGTTAGCAAATTTCCATCTCCTTTCTTGTAGGAGTTGAACTCTGTCTTGAAGTAATTAAATTGCTGCCTTGTTTTCTGATTCATTCTTATCTACCAGCATCCTAAGTAACTTATGTTAAGTTCTTCGTGCTCTCGCCTATCTACGTCATTGCACCAAACTGAAGACGCGCTTGCACAAAATAATGGCTAGATGCCAGAAGACGATGGTACTCTCCAAGAAAAGTTTCTTCATACTTACAATTAAATGATTCAGGTAGCTATTTAATATAGAAATGTCGGAACCGCCAAATAATAAAGGGATTTTTATTTGGATTATGCCTAGTTATCTTAGTTAAATCTTGTAATTCAAGATTCACATACAGCCTAAGAACTTTGCAACTTTCTAGAAGATGAAGATGAAGATGAAGATGAAGATGAAGGTGAAGATGAAGAT
>NW_016203521.1:0-2308 GCF_001687245.7 Rhagoletis zephyria
GAAGAGGTGGTGTGGAACCCATGCTATGATTTTTTTACGTTTGACTTAGTCCAAGTCAACATAGCAAGTTACAAGACGGCGACCTGGACCTGTTGCACGTGCTTTAAAACGGTGTCTTAGTAGATCACGTGGTCCTAAAATTTTTGCAGGGTACTTATGTATGTACATTCTCGTCAAACTTGTAGAGCATATGTATGTAGGTATTTACGTACATACATATGTATGCGCATATGCATGGTTTTAACAGTTTTGTAGAGGTAAATCTACATTTTGGCCATCGAGGCAAATTTCGCCGCATGGCCAAAAGCAACATGCCATGAGCTACACCTGCTGTCATCTACAGTTTTAATTGAATTCCATTAACAACAACAACAGTTAAGTGGTTCATAGTCAATTTGTGCGAGCAAGAAAACAAAAGTACAAATACGAGGTATGTATTTGTATAAGTATGTGCATTAGACTGGTTTAAAAATCGAAAACTTTTTTCCAACTCCTCTGTGCAATATTTTCGGGTCAGATATAAAAAGACCCATGTCAAAAGCGAAGCCTTTTTAAATGAAATTGAAGGCTGAAAAAAATCTTTATTGATTTTTCCACATATTCACTTCTCCAAATTTTTGAGGAAAATGCTCAAATCAAAGGTATATTGCAGCCACTTCGAACTTGCACTACTACTACTAGAATTAAATGGCCTATGAAACTGCACACCCAAAAAATTTCTAAAAAGAAACTGTAAATAATGTTAAAAACGTTAAATATTCAGTGAATTCGCAGCGTACGCTCATTTTTTATAAAAAAGGAATATTTAAATCGATTTACATACATATTAGTTTCTTTTTCACAATATAAAGTGCGCTTCAGAAGTGGCGGATGCATGAATTTCCAAAAAAAATCGCGATTGAAAATTCGAAGCGAGCGTTGTAAGTGGTACTGATAAATGTTTTCTTGGAAAAAATTTAAAAGGCAGAAGGCATATCTATTTTTNATGCATGAATTTCCAAAAAAAATCGCGATTGAAAATTCGAAGCGAGCGTTAAGTGTGTAGTAAGTGGTACTGATAAATGTTTTCTTGGAAAAAATTTAAAAGGCAGAAGGTATATCTATTTTATTTCTCTCACTGAGCAGACGGGACCGCAGACAACTTGTTGGACTTCATGTGGCACAAACACCTGACTGTGAAAGGCGTACATGACAACTCCATTTGCCCATCCTGCCTTGAAGGGGATGAGACGCGGTGGAACACTTTGTGTCGTTCTGCCCCGCCTTTACAAGAATTAGGTATGAGACAGTTGGCCGCGATGTGTTCAGAGACGAAAACCTGAGCTCTTTGCACCAAACAATCAGCTTAGGTTTATTCGTAAAACATGCAGATTTAAAACAAATTAAAAGGGACATGTTAACAATACAATGGACGGGATGTAGTCTGAGTGTTGTTTTCCGGACGCTTTGTACTATGAAACTATGAAAACTAACAGATAGAAGAAGATAATTATACCCTCAAATTGCTGGTGAAACCGGCAGTCAAAGTGAAATTTCCTGAGGAAGAAAATACTGATAGGTGTTAATGGATACGACGAGCTAGACCATATGGTGGTACACATATGTGAACAATTAAAAACTGAAGTAGTGGAGTGCTCAAAGGACACAAATAATACATGGGTCAATCACTTAAGTGAGGGAGGGCTGGAGAATCTGACTGAAAACACAATAGAGGAGATTTGAAACTATTTTCAATGGGTTATATAGGCAAATAATTTTAATAACCAAAAATTATCTCAGAAATCATTTTGAAGAAGCTAAATTAATTGCCTAGATTAGAGTCAAAAAAGTAAACGTTTGTTTCCAAATTGGATATCTTAATTGCTTAATCCCGATACATTGACTTAAGAACGAGTTATGAAAATTAAAAATTTAAGCAATTTTTTCGTGTGTTATTTAAAAGGAAAATAGAAATTCGGGATGAGCAACCTGCGCTTTTGACGGATTTCTTTTTTCACTGTCTCGAAAATATTTCACAGCGGAAACAGTTAGTATACTTTTTTGCACCAGTCTAACGTTACATACATATGCCGAAAATAGTGGCTCTGCTGCGGGCACAACAGTCGTCGTTATTGTCGTCGAATTCGACACGTGTCAGCACATGTTGCCATACACCAAACCAATGACTGCAACACCAATAAGAGCAGCGACATCACCTCATATTTTCACAACCTAAAACAAACAATAACAACAATAGTTGCAAAGCCATCAAAAACAGCCGGTTCTACCTTACACATTAGCATACATACATACTTAGAAGAATAGTTGC
>NW_016203522.1:0-1120 GCF_001687245.7 Rhagoletis zephyria
GAACAATGCTTGCAAGTTCTAAAATCATAAAGGTTCTAAAACCTAACACTTTTTTACTTTACTACTAAAAATTGTCAAGTATTTTTTATTTTAAAGTTGTCTGTTTTTATTTATTTAAAATTTAGGTAATTAGGTTAATATAAAGAAACTGATGCATGCTTTTATTATGTTCATTGTTCGTTTATCCATGTTTCTGCGTCTAGTAAAATTTGTTCAATAGTTTTCACATCTTGTTCAAGATCCATCACTTGACCTAGTATTTCTGACAACTCTTTAATTCGTTTTGCCGTCAGTTGACATTGTTGGTATTTTAATACACCTAATGTGACAAAAAGGCTTGTTGTGATAGTTTTTACAGCAATCAGTGTTTTGCTGAACATTTCCCCGACCATGGCAAACTCGATAAAGTTACTTAACACTTGCATTGCGTCTACATATACGTCATGTTTGGCCCCAGTGCGCTGAACATTCAGGCTAATTATCTTTCCGTCGACTTTCATTTTTAACTGGATAATTGAAGAGCTGATTTCTGTTTCTTTTTTTATTAGAACCATCAGCTTAAGGGACAACCGCCCAAGTTCTGCTGTGTCAATTTTTTCAGTTTCCTTCATTTCTGCTAATTTTTGGCTCATTTTAGTCTGATCTTTCTCTAGTTCAATGAGTTTTTTAATAATGTTTTCAATTTTTTCTTTTGAGTCTTCAACTAGATTAGCTGTTTCCTTCAGTTCTTCAGACAATTTCATCAAACTTTTCATTTGGGTCAAGATGATTGCACTGGCACAGGCAATCTCTTTAAAAAGAATGCTGTTTACCAGTTTTTTCTGGCAATGTTTAATCTCACAGNCTGTTGATTGTTGAGACACGTCAAATAACTTGGGTTTTTTAGCTGATTTTGTGCTTCATCACTGAGCATGCTAATACACTCATTTGGCAAACCTCTAAAAACGTTTAAAATTTGTTGAGAATTGCATGTTTGTAGAGTGTCCGCAAATTCAGCCAGCTCCTTCACGGCGGAAGCTTCTTTAGCAAGAGTGTAAATTTTTGCTCCATTATCGATGAAAGAGATGATAATGTTAGAATGACTGAGCACGGTTTTATGAAGACGGTCAACAAAACTTTT
>NW_016203522.1:1143-1394 GCF_001687245.7 Rhagoletis zephyria
TTTTTATAATACCATAATCACAACTTTTTGTTACTGAGAAATGTCGGCATGATAGAGGCTGCGTTCTCAAAAAAAACTGCTTAAAAATACAAAATTTTATTGCATTACTACCATTATCATGGCTATGTGCCGTTATATGATAAGGTATTGCCGTACGACGCAGATTTTCAAAAATATGGTGTTTTTGCATAAAAATTTTTATTTGATTTAACTTTATCAATTACCACTAACAGTTGTTTATGGGCAACCAA
>NW_016203522.1:1465-2308 GCF_001687245.7 Rhagoletis zephyria
ACAATGCCATAGCTGCCCGCATAGTTTCCTGTACAGACTCTAACTGATTCACAAAAGTTTCTAGTTGTCTAAGTATCTCAGAAAGCTCTTCAATTTTCTGTGAAGCCAATTGACTTTGTTTATATTTTACCACACTCATTGCAGCAAAAAGGGTGGTTGTGAAGAGTTTAAGAACGACCAGAGCTGTGCTGTACACTGTACCAGCCATGCTGTACTCTAGAATATTGCTGGCTACTTGGGAGGCGTTCATACATGTGTCACAAAAAGCCACGACGTTCTGATCACTGAGACGAGCCATTTTTTTGCCCACTTCCGTTTTCACCTGATTGATCGAGCGACGAACTTTAGTTTCTCCAGTGTTCAGCGAAATAAGGCTGAAAAACAGATGTTTTATCTTTGATGAATCTACCTCTTCAACTGGTAGTTCTGTCATCTTTGTTATTGTTTGGCTTACATTAATTCGATTTTGCTCTAAATCGTCAAGTTTTACAATGATGCCGTCAGTCGTTACTTTTGAGTTTTCTACTATATTAATATTCTCATTCAACTCTGTAGACAGTTTAAATTGACTGTTCATTTGTTTGAGAATGAGTGCGATTGAGCCAAAAAGTTCTTTATAAAAAATAGTGCTCACCAATTTGCTCTGGCACTGATTAATCTCGCTGATGATATCTTCCTTCTGCTGAAGATTGATCCAAGTAAAAAAACCTAAGCTGTTCAGTGTTTTTTGCGCTTGCTTGCTAAGCCGGTTTTTACAATGTTCAGACAAATTAACAAAAATTTTGTTAATTTGCCGCGAGCTTTGTGTTTGTACGATGCCTATGAATCCGATTAACTCTTTTA
>NW_016203523.1:0-2308 GCF_001687245.7 Rhagoletis zephyria
ATATAATTTTCGCCATACTTAAAACATATAAGTACATGTTGAAACATCTAAACTTCAATTTTAATCGAAAGTTCGCTGCATTTGCGTCACTCGGGCAGACGAATCATTGCAGTCTAGGAAAAGAAGCATTTTAGAACTTAAGGTTTCCTAATTTTTGTGAAACGTTTTTCGTATTTGCCGGAGCTTTTTAATTTTTCTTGATAGGTGTATTGTTAGCTGCGGCCTTCGGCTTCTTTACCACCATGTCCTTGTGTAGTTCCTTCAAGTTTGCATCGACTTTCTCCCGCTTATTTTTAACCACTTCCTTAATCTGAAATTCGATATGATGATAGTAGGTTTTTACCATAATTAAAATGTATTTACCTTTTTCAATTTTCCCTGAACTTCTTTGGGTTTCTTCTTATTTTTAGCATCATTTACTTTGAATATATTCTTATCCTTTTTAGACTTGTTGATGGCACCCTTAGCAGATGCGGCACCCTTTTTACCAGCTGCAGTTTTCGATTTACGTCCCATAACTATTTACTGGAATTTAAAAACAAAAATAAAAAAAATGTGTATTATATAATCACATAACATTATTAATATGAAAAGCCTCAATGTATACATAAATAAATAAAAAGCAAGAGTTTAACTTTGTTCAACAATTTATTGAGTTATCAATTTTTAAGATTATGAATTGCATTTTACTTTATTTGCAACAAGTGGTTCTTCCTCGTGTGCCTCAGATGCGCTCCTTTTTTTCGCTGTTGGGGTTTCCGCCGCCAGCTCAGTAGGATTCTTCACAAAAGGTGTTATCAAAATTTCTTTCGTTAAACGAAATGCAACTCGATACATATCCTTATTTGGTGCAACATTCCGCACAAAATATATGCCCTCTAAATTGTCTTTCAACGGCAAACCCAAATTCTTTTCCACCATATTGCGCACTAGCGTCTTCGTATCTTCGCCCTTTGCGAAAGAGTAAACATGCACAGTAGGGTAGCTCAATTCATTAGCAGGAAAATTCGTTTGCTCGTCTTCGTTTAAAAAACCACGAAAGACATCCAGAAACTCTACCGCCATAGCCGGTAGATTCATAGTAATGTGTATTTGATTCGTCATTAGCTTATCAGCTGCCGAATTTTTCCAGCGTTCAAGTAAATCTACTTTAACATCATCCAGTAAAAATTGCCGCCCATCTTTATTGAATGTTTTCATATGTGTTAAACATTTGTTGCGCTTGGCATTGTGTTGCAGCCATTTATAACTCTCTGGATTTAAGTCATTTGCAAGAACCCAACATTTTTTACGCGCTGCTGGCACACTAAATGGCCCTACACCAGCGAAGACATCGTACAGAACATCGTTCGCGTTAAGCATTTTTGTAATTCTTTCATGTTCCGTAGATAAGCGAGGGTTCCAGTACACGCGGGAGAAATCAAATTCAAAGACCACTCCATTCTCTTTGGTCTCTACCTGATATTCAGGTTCACCACAAATAAGTTCCAACTGAAAGTTTCGGTAGGTATTGTCAATTGTTGCCGCTTTATTAACAACTGTGCGGCAGCCAGGCACTTTGTCTAGCAAAACCTCCCCAACCAGTTTTTTGTAAGGCAGCAAATGATCTCTTAAGTTTAAGTGCACAATATGTCCTATGCGCGAATACGAGGTGACACCTTCCTCATCGGTTGGCAAAACGCTTTTGAATATCTCATCTGCGCGCCAATTATCGTAGCCTAGTTCTAATTCATCATAGTAGAAATTATTGGGTCCGACTTTGAATTTCATTAGCTCAGCAGTGGGTAAACAATCCCATGACTTAACTGCTGATGGATGAAGTAGTATCTCACGCATGGAGGACGATTCTCCTCCANCCCTGGTACTCGCAAACGTGGTAGTTCCACACGTTTTTTAAACGAATCACGATTTAGTTCGAGCATACCCCGAACAGACGCAGGGGGTTCCAAAAGAGAGCAACCCATATTTTTCCAGTAGTGGCGCTGTCTTCTAAGTTGCTGAAATAAATCTTGAACCAAGCTGAGACGACGCAGCAAAACCATTTATTGAAGGTTACTCATATACTCAACAAGTTAAAGTACGAGTTATTTTTTACATAAAAACTTTAGTTAATTTAATTTATAAATTAAATGCCTTTTCTAGTACAAAAAGTTTACCTTTTCTCAGCGCTGCGAACTGTCAAAACCAATTACATATGCGATGCTTCTTCTTCTTTGCAAGAAGTTCCCAAAAGTGAGAAGAGAAAAGCCAGTCAATAGGTTTAGGTTTGTATAGTAACCAATAGTCAGTACTAATTTGTACTGGAACC
>NW_016203524.1:0-2308 GCF_001687245.7 Rhagoletis zephyria
GAAAAAGAGATTAGCCATGCAAAATTATAATTAAAAATATCTCAGATTAAACCGATAACTTTTTGGTGTCCAACCTAGTTTTATCGATTATACTTGCGAAGAAGAGGAGGAATGTCAAATGTTAAAGTAAACAAAAATTGACGCTAGTAAGGAAAATAGGTTTGTAAAGGTATTTTAATAAAATATTCAGTTAAAATATATTTAAATGGCCTAATATGTGTTGCAAAAAAAAGTGACCACGGTGGCACAGAGAAGAAGTTTAACTTCTCCTCGAGTTGTGTGAATAACAAGCACAACCAATTTGACAGCTAACGAGCTTTGATTGAGATTATATTTATATGTAAACGTACTTTTATGCTTTGCTGTTCGCATATGTATACACATCAAATTTCATGAGTACCTAGTACTCACGCCTTTTTTTTGAATAGGATTGCCTTCTGTCAAAAAGTTATAATGATTACACCGTTTGCCCGGTTTTAAAAAATTTGTGAGATTTTGCTATTTTTCCTTTATTTGCAGGATCACTTAATTAGGACACGTGATATGATAAATAAAATTGGTAAGCCATCAGAAGACCTGTACGGCTACAGTTCTCCAGATCTTCCAACCCAGTCGCTTCCCCAAGATGAACTTCCGTCCACATCGAAAGGCATATATGACATACTGCCGCTTCTTGTAAACGCAATGAGAAATGCACAAGGTCCAACACCACAAAGAGGAGAAATGGCCTTTTAAGGAAAGACTAGTTAAACTTTGCGATAGAGAAATGGAGCCATTTGGCAGCAATATTTTGGACTCCTGTCGAAAATTGTATTGGAATGATGCCGATATGTTACAATTAATGGAAGTTGTACTAGCCATACCTGCAATAAGTTTCTGTTGAAAGAGCATTCAGTGCACTTTCAACAATTAATTGAAAAATTAAACTTTGAGCTCCTAAAATTTCAACACTAGATGTTGAAGATAGCAAGTTATCAGCTTTTATTTACATACATATGTATGTTTGTATACAAAGTCAAGTGCAGAATTGAATAAATATACATACTCATGTACATAAAATATGAATTATCTTTATGAGNTGTACGGCTACAGTTCTCCAGATCTTCCAAGCCAGTCGCTTCCCCAAGATGAACTTCCGTCCACATCGAAAGGCATATATGACATACTGCCGCTTCTTGTAAACGCAATGAGAAATGCACAAGGTCCAACACCACAAAGAGGAGAAATGGCCTTTTAAGGAAAGACTAGTTAAACTTTGCGATAGAGAAATGGAGCCATTTGGCAGCAATATTTTGGACTCCTGTCGAAAATTGTATTGGAATGATGCCGATATGTTACAATTAATGGAAGTTGTACTAGCCATACCTGCAATAAGTTTCTGTTGAAAGAGCATTCAGTGCACTTTCAACAATTAATTGAAAAATTAAACTTTGAGCTCCTAAAATTTCAACACTAGATGTTGAAGATAGCAAGTTATCAGCTTTTATTTACATACATATGTATGTTCGTATACAAAGTCAAGTGCAGAATTGAATAAATATACATACTCATGTACATAAAATATGAATTATCTTTATGAGGTTTAATTTAAGTAATTACATGTACATACATACATATTTACGAATACATAGATGTAAGTGCGAAAATAAATATTTCTTTAATATGAAATTGCAAACAATATTTAAAAAAATAAAACCTCATTTTACATATAGAGGCCGAAACTTTTTATTTGACACCTCATTTTTGAAAATCGGGAGAACGGTGTAAATATCATAATTTTAAAAGAAGTTGGCAACCCTATCAAAAAAATATATCCTTTCTGCACATCCAGAGGCCAAGCCCTTTCATCTGACACCTCATTTTTGAAAATCGGGAGAACGGTGTAAATATCATAATTTTAAAAGAAGTTGGCAACCCTATCAAAAAAATATATCCTTTCTGCACATCCAGAGGCCAAGCCCTTTCATCTGACACCTCATTTTTGAAAATCGGGAGAACGGTGTAAATATCATAATTTTAATCGCAGGTGGCAAGCCCTTTCATTTGACACCTCATTTTATTTATTTATTTATTTTTTACAGTTTGTTAGACTTATATTGCAACAAAGATTTAACATTCTGAATAGCGCGGATTGGAAACTCGGCCTTTCCAACCGTCTACATAACTTCCAGGAAATTGCATGCGTGTATATTGACATAAAATAATTGCAGTGATAAAGAAATAATGTTATTTAAAAATTTCTGTAGAGCATTTTGTATTTTGTATTAAATATTTGATATTTACATTTTAAATCTAAAATCTAATTATT
>NW_016203525.1:0-2308 GCF_001687245.7 Rhagoletis zephyria
AGGCAAATCAAAGCATAGAGAAATCGCCTAAAATTGCGTTTATTTATCGCTATTTAATAATCGGTTTCATATTTTGTAATTGCAGGTATAAATACATATATATGCAAATAAATGCACACCTACAGCGACTCAAAGAAATGGCTACGTGCTCATTTTTAATATTCGTAACGAGTTTCGAGTTAGATTTTTTTTGTTACATTTCTATAAAAATATGGTCCAAGCTTTAGCCAAAACCATATAAATCACAGTTTCAAACTTTATAAAAAATTCAACAAATTTTCATCAAAATTTGAACTTTTTAATGTGAATTTTTGGAACATTTTTAAGTGTGCAGTTTTGTAGCCCAAATAATTTTGATTAAACGAAGTGCAAGTTTCATACATTTGAAAACATCCCGTTATTTTTTGAAAATTTTTTTTGGTGATGGATTTTTTCTTTTTTTTTTTAATATAAGCATAAATATCCTATGAAATAAAATGCAGTAGACCGTTCGCAACAAAACTTAAAAAGACTAACGCCTACCCGAAAATGTACCAAAGATTCAGTTTAAAAAGTTGAAATTTTGATGAAAATTTGTTGAACTTTCCTAAAGTTTTTATTTAGTTTTGGTTAAAGCTTGCGCAATATTTTTCTAGAAAAATAACAAAAAAAAAAACTTTAACTCGAAAAACATTACGAACATCAAAATAAATCAACACAAGGTCATTTGTTTCGAGTCACTGTATGTATGTCCATACATATATAGAGCTTTAGTGGAAAGGGCGCTTTCATAGCGGACATTGATTCATTTCATTAATAACCAAATATTTTTCGGCATTGAAGTATTTTTACTAAATGTTATGAATTATTCAAACTATAGTCTCCTTTCTTTTATCAAGCTAGATTTACGAGACTGAGCGAATTAAATGGAGCATAATTTGATATTTGTGAAGTTTTCGGCCGTTCTTAGGAAACATCTTTATTAAGCTTAGCTTCTTCTTTTTTACAGCATGGATTATCGTTATGCTAATTAGTTATGTTTATTGTTGTCACAAAGCTTGAGCGCCCATTTAAGCTGTGTGTTGATGCATTCGTAATTCTAACTTCATTAACGAGTGCCGTTAAATAACGTCTCAATAACAGAACAAAGGTTCAAATACTATTTTTGTACCAAAGAGTGAATTTATTGAGTTGTAGAGAGCGGGAGAGGGGGGCACTTCATTATTTGAACGATACAAATCGTCCGCTATTTTTTAATGGGACAAATAAAAAAATCTATGACAAAAAGAGAAGGATGCCTAAGCCAGATTTCATCTTTTAGCAAACACTTTTTGTAAATACTTTTTGTAAATTTTAAAATCAAGAATGAATTAGAACNGAAACAAAAAATTGTATGAGAAATTTGGATATTACAAAATTTGTTTCCACATGTCATGCCATTCTTTTTCCAGTATATACTAAATAACTATAAACCAAGTCATCCATAGAAATCACTGAATTAATTTTATTTTCTTTTTTCTTACAGGTATGAAAATTAACTTTGCCTCGAAGATCTACCAAACATCTTTTAATTTCGAAAAAGCATTAGAGAAAATATACTAACGGTATGTGCTACTGTTTTTCATTGAAAGAACTTGCAATATGTAAGTAAAATATATTCGTGCATACATATTTACAAGTATACGTGAAAATTCACGTGTAGCCCCGCTTTGTGATTAATAATGCAGGAATAGGATAGACGAACTAGACAATCGCTAGGATTAAGCCTAGGCCTCCAATTTCTTGAGAACAGACGTGGTAAAAAATTTTGTAGAACAGTGTATTGACATTTATGTTTTATCAATTGAAGGGGTTCGAAAAGCTTTGCAAAGTAAAAGTAATTGAAATTTGCTGTGGCGTGTAACGTTGAAAGTGCTTATTGGCAAATTCATAGAGAGAAGAGTTATTCATCAAGTTGTGTGATAAATAATTTTTGATTGAAAGCTGGTTTGTGCCCGTGTTAATAAATATATCTTATCTAAGCAATAAAATTTTAATTATTTCTCAGAAATACTCAAAGCGAAATGCAAACGTATTGAATACAGTACGCCCTCAGCAGAAGCAACATTCGATAAACACAATATCTCAGTTAAAGCAACACCCGAATGTTTACCATCAGTCACTCAGTAATTGCAACTGCAAAAAAAAAGTTTGCCTCGTAAACGCAAATTTCTATCCACAATTTCTTACTTGGTTTGATTTTGGTCTTCAATTGACTGAGTAAAATCGGTTTCAGTAGAGGACACCGTAACTCTTCAAAAGCTGAGAGTGTCGGCCGTCGACAAAAATG
>NW_016203526.1:0-2308 GCF_001687245.7 Rhagoletis zephyria
TGAATGCTACGGGCCAGTTTATGTGCAGGTCCTGCGGTCGGATTTACTACGTGTTACCAAATCTGCACTTTGGGAACGCTTCGAAGCTACTATACAAGTCGAAGGCTGGCGTGGGGTCATGTGGATGGAGCAGTATTCGTCGCAAAGAGGGCGGTTACTGAGCAGCAACCTAGCAAATAAACAGGTGAGTCTCTGTATCGACAATCAGGCTGCAGTAAAGGCGCTACTATCACTCATCACTTCCTCTAGAAGTGTGGCGAAGTGCTGGACAGCTCTGGATCTGTCACATAATGGCGTTGACGTACTGGCTTCAGGGGCACACTGGCGACGCGGGAAACGACCAACCTGATAGAGTTGCCAAAGAAGGCAGGTGGCGATTTCCCTCCAGCGATTAAACGAGAGCTTGACCTGTTCATGATGTGGAAGGCGCAGTAGGTGTGGACCAAAACGCAAGGTTGAAAGATGTTTAAGGATTATGTGTTGAGCG
The DNA here is from genome assembly GCF_001687245.7 of Rhagoletis zephyria. NCBI lineage: Eukaryota > Metazoa > Arthropoda > Insecta > Diptera > Tephritidae > Rhagoletis > Rhagoletis zephyria. The sequence continues at coordinate 488 of NW_016203526.1, forward strand.
TTTGACATAAAGCTCCGGAAGTATCTCGCTTCCCTCAAGAGGGAGGACGTTGGGCTACTGGTTGGTGTTTTAACTGGACAATGCCTGCGATACTAGCAGGACTTTAAACTGGCTCTGACCAATTATAAGATCTGTAGGTGATGCAGAACGAAAGAGGAGATAGGGGCGCGCTTTCTGCCTAATCTGGAAGCCGCCGCCAAATTAGGACCAAAAAGGTGCTCCAGTTTGCCAACAGGACTGCTATTTTCTTTAATATTACTGCTGGTACTCAGTGCTTCGCTGTCTAATGTGATCGTAGTTTATCTAGTAACACTATGAACATAATTGAGCCTGCGAAACTACGGAGCTACGGAACCTATATTTTAGGGCTACATTATTGTATCCACTTAATTAGCGCATCCACAATGTGTTAAAATTTATGCTCAATTGCCTACTCTGCCCAAAGTAGCATCTTTCCTGCACAATTGTTAAGGCTGCGACTGCTAAAAGTGACGTACATCTGGTGGTCTCGATTAACAGTACGTGTTGCGCTTCCCAACAAAAGGCTTAGATGTGAAAGTGAGTCCTCATGCCGAAAACCTCGTTTGGTTTAGAAAGGCTTAGGAAGGCTCTTTTCTATTTTGACGAAGCTTAAGTCTCGGCGTATAGCAATTCTATTTAACCAGACGAAATGTGAAGGGATTTAAAATCAACACTAGGCGCCATAAAGGCAGTTTTTGCTCAAGCCATAAATAGCCGTATTCAAATGGACGAAGATGTTATCGGAGCAGATTTACTTCAGTCTTTTTTATAGTATTGCCATGTAAGCAGATGAGTCTTCGTTAGGACGGATTGGGCAGAGTACAAAAATCTTCGGACTCCATTTGTTTATAACGGCCCATACTCGCGAATTTTACCGCCGGATTTAAAGACGTCAGCGAGTACTACGTCGGCGGTACAACGCAAGGTGAGATTCCTCTTCATCTGTTTCCGCCGTGATCCAAAGCTACACACTAGCTGGTTGTTAGCCGCAGGATTAATTTTTTAATTTTGGCCTTTACACATTTGTTTTCTTCCTCTTTCAGAGTTCTCAATTAATTTTCTGTACAAACTTTTATAATTACTTTTCTTATGCAAAAAGCAAGTTGTTGTTTATTCTACGTAATCTGATCGCTTGCTAGTTGCTTCCTAAAACATTCGACTAGTCTTAAATCTCAGCGATGCTCATTTCATATTTCAAGCTGCGTCGTTCCAGTTTTCCGCCTTTCCTGCGATTTAAATTCGACGGCGCAATCACCAAACATCTGACTAACGCAACTTAATTTTTCTAGTTTACAGTATGACATTTTCTATTTAAACGCAGGCACAACACCCACTCACTGCCACCCACTCATTTACCCAGCCAGCGTTTATCCGCCAGTTAGCCAGCTAGTCAGTCGATTGCTGTGCCAAAAATGAGTGCGTGAAGCGTGAAATTAAATTTGAAGTGTTTTATGTTGCGGTCAAAAAGCAAAACCACAAATAGAAAGAAAGAAAATGAAAAAAAACGCTGTTGAATTCGTGGCAAAAATATATTATGGCTGCTATTGTCCTTTGGCGTTGAATGCTGTTGCAACCACCCACCGTTGCTTATGGTCATACCAATCAACAAACTCACCCACTCTACTCCTCCCCACCTCTACCCCTGGCACTTGGTCACTCTAAAATTGCTCGGTGGTTTATCTTTAGTAATAACTGTCATTTCCGTTTGGTTTGCTCTCTGAGTTGGGATGCTTTTGTGTGGCACCAGGCGTTCTTCTATGCTCTTCCTGACCTGGTAGTGTAATTGGGCTTTTGTTTGCT
>NW_016203527.1:0-2308 GCF_001687245.7 Rhagoletis zephyria
TTTTTTTTTTTTTTTGTGTAGAGCTCGTTTAAAAATTGCGAAAAGTAGCCACGCTGACATTTGATGCAAGTCATTCTCACATTAGCACTCTTCGCGGTTAACACCTGTGGATGGGCCGTCAGTCGATTATAGTGGGTGGAGCAAAACGAGTGCGTGTGAACGTTGTGGAAATAGGGTGGGGAAGCTCGAACGTTGGCACTGGAAACTTTAATCTTCGGCAGAAACTTATTTTTTATGAGAATATCTTTGGTTTTAGAATCAAATATTTTTTCTTTTTAAATTACTGCCGCTCGACACTCACGCCAACCAGCTTAACATTTACATAACTTACCATAATAAAAGTCAGAGAGCCAAGTTATTACTTAGCGTTAGTATTCTGTTAAAACTTAATATTTCAAAGTCCGTCGGACTTAGCTACGATTCACACTACAAATCGGAGTAGAAACTCAGCCAAACACTAACATATTTACAAGCGCCAATCTATTATTATTGTTATTGGAATACCATCGACGAGTATCGCCAATTAAACCTTGCTCTATGAACCTCTGGACTTCGTCAGTAAGTTTGTATAGATTCCTTCTGATGTGCTTTGGCGAGGGCTCCGCCGCCAAGCAGGTGTGAGGTGAGCATTGTGTTATTCTCACTAATGAGGAGAGTTTGGGCCTCCGCTAACTGGAGTACCGCATTTGGTCAGGTCTTTAGCTTCGTCTAGTGCGTCCTACTAGTACCCAGTAACCACATAGGCCTGCATAGAATCGCCCTGCTGATAACTTTGTTTGTTGCCACCAACGTTTATTTGCCTTTTCCCCTAGGTGCTGCCGGCTAGCGAGTTGAGGACCTTGTTGCGGCTCTGTACTCTACTGACGATTGCGGTTGTATGCACCGGGAAGCAGAGTAGACTATCGAAAGTAACTCTGAAAATTTTCGGGTTATTCACCATCGGAATTTGTACGCTATCGACGCAAATTTCCAGCTTTAGTATGACCTCTTTGGTCCAGCTGGTTAAAAGGGTTGCCGAGAATTTTGTAGGTGAGAGGGTTGGGCTCCTTGCGGTGATGAAGCGAAACAGTTCGAAGAGGTAGCCGTTTACTTTCGGGCACAAGTCATCAATTCCTTTCCCAGACGCCATTATCTGGTGATTGAGGCATCTTTAAAATATCGTAGTTGCACAGTAACGGGGAAAGAACACTAGCCTGTGGGATTCCCCATTTAATTTTTCTTGGCTTGCTAGTTTTGTCTCTAGAAATTACTGGCGAATGTTGACCACTCAAATAATTCGCTGGCCACCGTTTGAGTTTCTGTAGCAGAGAGGAAGTCTCAATGTAGTAGTGTGGCTGACCGTTTCAAATACCATGACAAATCCAACGCTACTAGGACTGTTCTCTCACAGGGGTGGTTTCGGTTAAGGCCACGAGTTATGTGAGTACAGACCCGGAGCGATGCGCGAGCAACTTTAGCCGATTGACCAGAAGGATCCTAAAGCTGCCAACACCTAGTGCGCCTCTTTTTTTTCACCAGCGGTGAGGTTCAAGCAGCCATCGGGAAAGCCAAAGCCATATGGAATCCGTCACCACTTTCGGTGACTCTCGTCCCATGAAAGCCTTTTTTAAGCCCAACGGAGATGCGTAGCTCCAGCTAAGTTAAATTCTGGATATTGCAGTCGACTAAACACGCATCAATCTAGACCCGGCGTCGACATATCAAACACTTGTGCGGCTTTAACGGTTCCCTAATCATAGCAACCTCTTGTTCACCTGCAAACTAAACTATCACTCCTTTGCCTTTGTTCCAACCTCGACCAAACAGCACATTTCTTATGGCTATCGGTAGTTGAGCCTAATGACAACGACCAATGAACTAAGATTTTCGCCATGCATTTTTTATATTAGATGCAAAATGACCTGTTAAATAAAGAAACAAATGCCTTCAAGGTTCCTCTGCCATAAATCTTGAGAGCCAACTACTTTGTAGTGATAGTGACTATGAACAGAGCTTAATGCTGACCAGAGAACAGAGCTTAAATGATTGTCACAGAGTTCGCTTAAATGCTGCATACCTTTAGGCTTGCTGCTGCATGGAAACACGAAATACTAACATATGATGCTTGTATGTATATGCGTATATCTATTAGTTCATTTTAAAGTCTAAATACATACATAAAATTGTTATAAAAATTACCATTAGATTTTAAGAACATTACAAGTTGAGGGTTAAATAAAACCCAAAGAAAAACACAAAGTAGCTACTAAGAAAACAAAAGTAGAAAGCAGTCAAACATTTGGCCAACAACTTCTTAATACTACGTATT
>NW_016203528.1:0-2308 GCF_001687245.7 Rhagoletis zephyria
TAAACAAATATACATATGGACATAAACTCAAAATTAAAAATATGTACATATGTATACATACAATAAAAGTTGGCTCTTTATTTCCGGGCTGGGGCGTGTCCCGTCGTGCCGGGCCGGGCCGGGCCCCACTAAAATTTTTAACGTGCGGGCTTGTGCGTGTTTTTGAAAGTTGATTTTGCACTCGTGCCGGGCTGGGCCTGAAAATTTAGGCCCGTGCCCATCTCTAATATGTATAAAACAGGCATGCCAAGGCCGGCAGAACTCCATAAGCAAGTGCCCTGCGCTGGCAGAATTTAATAGGCAAGTGCCCTGCGCTGTGCACGGCTGGTATAAAAGATAGATGACTAGGAAAGAATGNTGTGCACGGCTGGTATAAAAGATAGATGACTAGGAAAGAATGTTACTCATACGCCATGTATGAACTATATTAATGAAATCATATGTTAATTTGGAAGGGAACATTTTGAAAAGAAATTATTATGCATTTTCATTTGACCATTTACAACTTTATTTATCAATCAATTTTCTTCGTTGGTAACTTGATGTTTTTATAAAAGAACAGGCTTTAACTCAAACCAAACGAGTTTCCAAAAAATCTGTTGTTTTTAAATTGTTTCCTTGTTAAAGTTTGAATTTTTTTCATTCACGATGCGATGTAAGCATATAATTTTTACATGTGTAATGCGTTACTCTATGTCCATGATAAATTTAAAGCGCGATGTCATGGTCGATTTTCCCCGAAATTTTGACATTTTTGCGCGCTTGTAAGCACTACATTGTCCCGCTAAATAAGTGTAATAGCCCGAACACAATGAAAACGACGAGCTACAAACCACAGCTGTCAAATTATTTTAACACGTACTCTTATGTAGATAATTATTTTGGCGACGACCGGGCTACGCGACGGCTGTGGTTGTGGCCAGATTAGATCTATTTCTATTTTTCTGGCGACAGATAAGGTTCTTCCTCTTCTTTTATGTCAAACTCATACAAATTCATGATGCCGCTGCCGCGTTCAAAGAAATCATGTCGCCATCGACAAAGCGTTTAGATAATGAAGATGACAAATTGGAAGCTGTTGTCCGTAGCTCGTCGTTTTCAATGTGTTCAGAACTTAAGTGATCAATTTTTGACATCGTCCAATGTTAATTGATAATCACTCAAAAGGCCAACGACGATAAAGTAAGGTTATTTTAAATTTTTTTATTATACAATGTGAACCCTCTTGACACCAAAAGGTCCCACGGTGCGATGTAAGTGTTTNTTTTCAATGTGTTCAGAACTTAAGTGATCAATTTTTGACATCGTCCAATGCTAATTGATAATCACTTAAAAACGCCAACGACGATAAAGTAAGGTTATTTTAAATTTTTTTATTATACAATGTGAACCCTCTTGACACCAAAAGGTCCCACGGTGCGATGTAAGTGTTTTTGTTTGTTAATCTACAGCAGTAAATTTAAGTCCCCGATATGTTGTCTTTGACGATAAAATCGGCACATTTTTACTGCCGCTAGCTCCCGAACTATAACAATTTATAATCGTTGCTTTGCAGCGATATAACTTCTCTTAAATTATATACATATGTATGTATAAATATGGGGACGTACTGAACAGTTTGAGTATGCAGATTTTGAAGTAAAACTTCTTTAGCGGCGGTTGGTTGGTTGGGAGTAAATTGGCAAATTCAACGAAAATTTCACACGGAAATGGTGCAACGGAAATGGTGCAACCGAAATCGTGCAACGGAAATGGTGCAACGGAAATGATGCAACAGAAATGGTTGGGGCTGAAACATGTGCTAATTGTGTGTATGCATATGGTATTAATTTAACAAAAGTTTGCTAATAAAAGGTTAAAGAATAGAAAAAGACCAATACAAGAATGAAAGTAAAGGTGACTACGTACATAAATAAAGAAAAGTATAAAAGCAAAAGTAAAAATAAAAACAAAAACAAAGATGCGTAAAGATAAAGGCAAAAATGAAGACCAAGGTAATTTTAAACACTTTACTTATATATATAAGTGCAAAAGTGAAGGGGAATATTTAGATGAAGAAAATGATAAACATAAAAGTAAAGACAAAGAGAATACCGATGAAAGTAAAGATGAAGATATNTTGTTATCGATATTTATCGATTTTTCGATTTGTTATCGATATTTACCGGTTTTGTTATCGATATTTACCGGTTTTGTTATCGATATTTATAGATTTGGTATCGATTTTGTTATCGATACTTATCGATTTTGTTTTGGATATTTTTATAGATTTTTTATCGTTTTTGTTATCGATATATATCGATTTTGT
>NW_016203529.1:0-2307 GCF_001687245.7 Rhagoletis zephyria
AGCCCGTTCAGGGCATCCTCGGCTGTCCGGTGCACCTCTGCTGGTGGCCCTACCTGGAGGACATCGTCTACCACGCTGGCGTCTACTACCTCTTCCAGGGCCAGTGGATGTTCGTTTTTGTGGAGGGCACGGCGGAGTTTGACCCGCTGAAGCCAGAGAACGCCATCAACCTGCACTCCTACAGCATCACCCAGACGATCTTCACCGCCTTCTACGACCCCTTCTCCCAACACCTCCGACTGGTCCATTACTGGGGCTCGCACATTCAGGGCTTCAATGCAAAGGGCGTCAATGTGACCTTGAGTAAGACTGCGAGCGGCTCGCAGAGCGCCACTGTCAAGCTGTTGGACGACAAGCGGCTGACCATTGACCTGGAACGGCGTGACAAGGTGATCGCCTCGGTAGTCCTCAAGGGCGTGCTCTGGTTTTCGCTCTTCAAGGAGAAGCAGGAGGCTATTCAGGTAAAATCGAGAATTTTACTGTACTAAACTTTTTAACATTACTTTTTATTTTTGCAACAGTTTCACGGCTTCACCTACGACAACGCCTCCGCCTCTTTCAAGCACTCGATGACCATTGCAAAGACGCCCTTCCGCTCGATGGTGGCAATGTTCTACCACCCACGCCTGGACCACCTCTTCATCGTCTCCGGCTTCTTCCTCTACCTCTTCCAGAAGGCGGACCTGAACACGGTGGAGCAGTCCTTCTGCTCGGTGACGCCCTTCTACCGTCTCTTCAACTGCTCCGGCTACCACGACCTAAAGCGGATGAATAGCAAGGAGCCGGTGATCAGCTCGCTGGCGGCCTTCACTGAGAACGCCAAGAAATACCACCACGGCGATTNGCGCCTGGACCACCTCTTCATCGTCTCCGGCTTCTTCCTCTACCTCTTCCAGAAGGCGGACCTGAACACGGTGGAGCAGTCCTTCTGCTCGGTGACGCCCTTCTACCGTCTCTTCAACTGCTCCGGCTACCACGACCTGAAGCGGATGAACAGCAAGGAGCCGGTGATCAGCTCGCTGGCGGCCTTCACTGAGAACGCCAAGAAATACCACCACGGCGATTTCCTGCCTGGGCAGTGCAACTATTTCGAAGAGTTGAGGCTGACGGGGGCAAAGATTCACTTTCAGAAAAAGATTCCGGTCACCCCGAAGGTGAAGTGGTTCGAATCGAAGGTGGTGATTATCGGCGGAGCTGTAGTGGGCGGTGTTCTTTTTACCGTGGCCCTCTTCTTCGTCTGCTACTCACTGGCCACGCGGAATCGAAGTTTTAGCGGCGGTGGCGGCGGAAGGGGGCGAGGTCAGCAGCACCTCTCCCTCTCGCGGCTGAACAAGGAGAAGAAGCTGAAACAGTTCCTCAAGCAGCAGTGGTTTGCGGCCAAAGGCGGCGGCGGAAAGTCTTCTTCTTCAAGTGGCACAATGCAGCAGTTGAAGAGCACCAGCAGTGCGTCACTGTCCAACACCAGCAACAGTAGGCGGAAGCGAAATACGACGACGACCACAAAGACGACAAACGCTGCTAGGGGCACCAAGCGACGGTGAAGGAGGGGGCTAACACAACTACAAAGAAGTTTAAAACTGCGGCTGCTGTGTTGTCCTGTTAGCACTACTATTTCAACCACTACTTCAAGGAAAGAACTCATTACTTTCAGTGCATTAACATTAACTCATTCACTCAAGAGGTTTCTATCGGTCATTGGCCACTCTCCAACCAGTAGTCCAACGTTCACCAGTTATTTTGTTGTTGTGCGCTTTATTGGGCGGGGGCAATAATTTGATATAACCCTACAAGTGCAACTTCTTTTTCTCACTTCCTGGCAACGATACTTTCCCATATTTTTTTCGTCAGAGTAATGCTAATGAAAATCAATGACTTGATTTGCCACATGCTGAACGCTAAGAAAGTCGATACGATCTCTGATCGGATTCGAATTGAGTCAGTGCTCCGCCACTTGTCAATTGTCGCCAATGATGGGCAATGATTTATGGTGCAGTGCCCGCAGCTCATCACAAAAAAATAAAGAACATCATCGGCTAAGCAATCATCACCATCATCAGAGCAAGGCAGCCTTCAAAGTATGATGATTAGATTAACACACTGGCTGGATGGAACACTGATCGGCAGCACTTGATAGGAATGATGCTGAGTTTCTGAGCTGGTGCGAATACCCGCCAACAGTGGCCAGCAGCGTCGCCGTCGTACATCATCATCACCACCAGCGTACTCCGTCGAGACCTTCTACATCAGAGTAGCTGTGCGCCTGCGATCCTCTTCTCCAGGCGATTTGAGAAGGAGCGAGAGAGAGAG
>NW_016203530.1:0-2307 GCF_001687245.7 Rhagoletis zephyria
CAAGATTTACAGGCAGGTAAAGATAACACATTGAGATTCAGCTGGGCAGGGCGTGAGGGACCGTTTGGTGGGAATACTTAGAATAGATATTGCATATATGTACATACTTAGCATGGTAGGAGTGCGACAGACACTGATTGATGAGCGTAACGGCGCGTCGTTGACAGCAACAACATAAATAGCGGGCAATCTTACTAGCCAGAGTTGAGTAGTGAAAGCGCAATTTTATGTTTTGAAGCGAATGTCAACTAACTGGAAACTAGTTGCTCGTAAATATGTTTATCTTTCTTTGATTTAAGTGAAAGTGCTTTTATCAGATTTTTATACTTTAAGTGATAATATTTGAATAGCAATGATAACGAGTTTCATGGAAAACATATTTTTCCTGAAAACTAAAAAAAAAATAATATGCATACGTACATATGGATTTAAACCAAAGAATTCTTGACTGTACAGAAATTTAGACAGCTATATAAATATGTATATCAAAATATTTAAACTCTCATCAAACTTCTGTGGTTTATCAAAGAGAAACTTGGCTAAGAGATTTTCAGCTGCTCTGCGGTCGGCCCTTTTTTTTTACTATCAAGAAAGTTTTGCAGGGACCGAACAAATTAAAGCAATCCGGTGAAAGGTACGATCTATACGGTGGATGTATTAGAACTTTCGAACTAAATTCTATTAAGTTGTTCCCAGTCATCAAAAATGTGACTGGCACAACATCCTTTCTGTTGGCCAATTCTGGTCGCTCCTTCTTGATTGAGGACCGAGTTGATCGTTTCACCACGTTGTAGCAGTTCATAATGGTCATCATTTTTCTCTTAATTTTGTTAATATTTTTTGTATGAAAGCTCATAAAATTTGCAAGAGACCAGCTGCGACCGAGATTAGAATTTTAATTTCCTTGTATTAAATTTTTTAGTGCCAAGTGCAGAAACAGTAGTAATTTAAAAAATCGATTCTCCCGTTACAGTTAATAAATTATATTCAACAATTTTATTGAGTTTGAGGCCATTTCTAATGAAAACTAGTTCAAAGCAACTGTAGCCTTCCCAAAAAAAGTGAAAAGGTATAAAAAAATGTTCACCAAATTATTATTTTTGTATTTTCGTTCTTAGAAAAAGTGTGGGTATGCAGTTTCATAGACAAAAAAGATTTTAATAAGGTGCTAGTTATACTAACTAGAAGAGTAAAAAAGTTACGTTTAAAAACCTTATCCACCCTTGAATTAAAATAGCGCAGTTTCGTATATTTCTTTTTTATTTTGACAGAAAATTGTAATTCTTGCATCGTTTTATTGATACCAAGAAGAAAGAAAAAAACGCATAAAATCCCACCAACATATTCATCATAACACAACAAATTCCCATACACACACATCCACATTTATATCAGTAGCAACTGTACCACATTTTAGAGTGCTGCCAAATTTTATGTGCATACCAAAAGGACTCGTCATTAATTGTAGCACGCAACTACACACTGCAATTTAGTGATGCAACGAATGCTTCATGTTGCCGCTGCAATCATGGTTNCGCACAATAAAAGTTGTTGCTACTTAATATCCGTTCATGTCAGTAGCAATGAAATTTACAACAACAATAACCACTACAATAATGCCAAAAACATGATAGTAAAAAAAATGAATGATAGTGATAGCCCATCACAGTGCCTTTGTTGTATGTTTGCTTATAAGTGTGTGTGTGTGTGCCTGTGAGCGGTGGGAGGAAGAGCAATAAGTTTGCGCTCCAATAACCGAAAAATGCAACTTTGTCATTTTAATAACGTCGCAGCAAGTCAACTACTCACAAACACACCCACACCCATACATATGTACATATGTACAAGCGGTTCATTGGGCGCCGTCAAAAGTATGCAATAACCTTAGCTGCGCATAAAGCAAGTTAAATTGAAAGTCAATTGCAGTGGGAAATTTGCAAATGCAAAATGTAAAATTGCAAAGTGAGCTATCTATACAGAGCCAACTTGAGCTGAGTTGAGTTGAGTGTACAAGCGAAAATTTCCATGCTGATTGATAATAGCGCTGCCAGATAAATGATTATGTTCGTGAAGTGATAATGGCGATGTAAATTTTTATGTACCAACGTTAGGTGATCGTAAATGTGTAGCGAATTGCTGTAAGATTGCAGTTGAAAGTAGTTAAACGGTTAGAGAAAAAATGTGAGAGATTTTATGTGAAATTTTATACTGCTTTGATGTAAATGTGTATATTTACCCACTAGAGTGGGTCAAAAAAATTTTGTTTTGGAAATTCATAAACGCTACCTCAAATTATTGTTATTTGTG
>NW_016203531.1:0-2307 GCF_001687245.7 Rhagoletis zephyria
GCCGTTCTAAGATGAGCTAGTTTACTTTTGAAAAAAATCATTTTTTTTTTATGAAAAAAATCATTTTTTTTTTATGAAAAAAAAAAAATTTTTTTTTTTGCAATTTTTTTTTCAATGGTCAATAATTTTTAGAAGAAAAGGCTAATAATATAATAGAAAAGCAAACCCGGTTTCTTTATGTAACACTTTGAAATTTATACAAACAATAATCACCATGGTTAAAATTCAAAGAATTAAGAAGCTTTCTGATCACAATCAAACGACAAAATCAAAAACAGTTTTAATGCACAAAACAATTCAAACGGCAAATTATGCAACAAAAAAATTAATTATTTTTAACAAATTTTTAAACCGCTTTCCAAGTGCCTATTTTTTTTAATTAAGCTGTTTAACCAAAAAAAAAATAATTAAACGACAAAATCACAAATAGTTTTAGTGCACAAAACAAGCCAAACGGCAAATAATATCACAAAAAAATTAATTGTTTTTATTATTTTTAACCAATTTTTAAACCGCTTTTTAAGTCGCTATTTTTTTTTAAATAAGGCTGTTTAAACAAAAAAAAATTTAACAACAAAATCAAAAACAGTTTTAGTGCACAAAACAAGCCTAACGGCAAATTATGTCACAAAAAAATTAATTGTTTTTATTATTTTTAACCAAGTTTTAAACCGCTTTCCAAGTCCCTATTTTTTTTTTTTAATAAGGCTGTTTTTTAGAGAAAAATTTAATTAAAAAGGTAGCAAGAACTATAATTACAAAAAAAAAAAAACAATTAAAAAAAATTCAAAAAAAAGGTTTGCTGCCAGTGGGATTCGAACCACAAATCACGTAACAGCCTTTTGTTAAGATGAGAGAGAACAAAGCTATCCATTTCCAAGTGAATCTAATTTTTTTGACAAAATTTCAATTAAAGAAGTGGCAACAACTAAAATTACAAAAAAAAAACAATTAAAAAAATTGATTTAAAAAAGTGTTTGCTGCCAGTGGGATTCGAATCAACGATCCCGTAACAGCCCTTTGTTAAGATGAAAGAGAACAGACCTATCTATTTCCAAGTGAATCTAATTTTTTTGACAAAATTTTAATTAAAGAAGTAGCAACAACTATAATTACAATATAAAAGAAAAACATTAAAAAAAAAAATTTAAAAAAATGTTTGCTGCTAGTGGGAGAGTGAAAAAGCCCTTTGTTAAGATGAGAGAGAACAGAGCTATCCATTTCCAAGTGAATCTAATTTTTTTGACAAAATTTTAATTAAAGAAGTAGCAACAACTATAATTACAATATAAAAGAAAAACATTAAAAAAAAAAATTTAAAAAAATGTTTGCTGCTAGTGGGAGAGTGAAAAAGCCCTTTGTTAAGATGAGAGAGAACAGAGCTATCCATTTCCAAGTGAATCTATTTTTTTTATTTTTTTTTTATTTTAATTGAAAGAAAGCAACAACTATAATTACAAAAAAAAAATTAATTATTTTTTATTATTTTTAACCAATTTTTAAACCGCTTTCCAAGTGCCTATTATTTTTTTTAAATAAGCTGTTTAAACAAAAAAAAAATTAAACGACAAAATCAAAAACAGTTTTAGTGCACAAAACAAGCCAAACGGCAAATTATTTCACAAAAAAATTTATTGTTTTTATTATTTTTAAACCGCTTTCCAAGTCCCTATTTTTTTAAATAAGGCTGTTTAAACAAAAAAAAATAACCGACAAAATCAAAAACAGTTTTAATGCACAAAACAAGCCAAACGGCAAATTATGTCACAAAAAAATTAATTGTTTTTATTATTTTTAACCAAGTTTTAAACCGCTTTCCAAGTCCCTATTTTTTTTCAATAAGGCTGTTTAAACAAAAAACAATTAAACGACAAAATCAAAAACAGTTTTAGTGCACAAAACAACCCAAACGGCAAATTATACAACAAAAAATTAATTGTTTTTATTATTTTTAACCAATTTTTAAACCGCTTTCCCAGTCCCTATTTTTTTTTTTAAATAAGGCTGTTTAAACAAAAAACAATTAAACGACAAAATCAAAAACAGTGTTAATGCACAAAACAAGCCAAACGGCAAATTATGCAACAAAAAAGTTAATTGTTTTTATTATTTTTAACCAATTTTTAAACCGCTTTCCAAAATTATGAAATTGTTCTAATAAAGCAAATTTTATTCGTTTCTCTCTGTAGAGTTTAAGTTTTGGCATAAATTAGCATTTCTATTTTTAGTTCGTAATTATTCCTTACTTGGCGCCCCTTGTCCTTTACCCCGTCGTATATTATCCATATGGAGAGAACAAGTGAATCT
>NW_016203532.1:0-2307 GCF_001687245.7 Rhagoletis zephyria
ATTACAGAGCCGAGATATTTTAACCGTTGGACTAATTCTCATCTACATAACGGCGGCAGCCTATCTCAGCTGACGATTCAAAAAGAGCCTATCTCAACATATTTTCAATATATTTTCGGTTGAGATAGGGCATTTTAGTACTGGCTGCCGAGATAGGTCAATCTTCTACTCAACCGTCGATATGTAGGACAACTTTTCCCACTGGTGTGACCATTAATTCGATTCGATTCGGAGTTATTGTGCATCCACGGATGTTGAGTTTTTAGACATTTGCATCCGCATTCGTATCTAATCCAAACTCCGTTTAAATCAAAAAGCGATAGAGGATTGAGAATGTGGCCGTGGTTGGGTTTGATTAAGTTTAAGATTAGGGAACGAATTAAGACTAGGATTAAGATTTAGATTATTTAAAACAAAAACTACGACTTAGAGAATTATTTATTAATATGCCTTTTTACCTCAAATAAATAAATAAATATGATGAGCTGAATGTAGTAATAAAAAGGAAATTATTTACATCTTATCCACGCTATTTATAGCTATTTACCTTCTTCGCTTCCCCCTTTTGGAGTACTGTTCTATTTACATACATAGTTAGAAATTGTCAGAATATTCTCATAAATAAGAGCAAAGTTTATTAAATATTTATTTACGTGCATTGTGTTTTATATCAAACATTAATTAAGTTATAGTAAATCCAAAGAAATGTTTATAAATTACCACAAAGAGACAAAGTTATTTGTGTACACATCATGCCTAAAAGTATACTACACACCGAGTGTGGCAATCAAATGAATAGATACATATCGAAGTGACTGTAGTTGCAGTTTGCATAGAGTCGAGTTTTGAATAAATTATTATAATTTAGATACAAACTAGTGTATGCACACATTTGAAATTCCATGAATTTGTTAAAATTTATAATTATTTGTTTGACATGCAATAATTATTTATTAGACATATTCTAACACGAATGGTGATAAAACTGTATACATATTAATAATGATTTTTTTTTTTACTGAGAAATCAAACCCGATTTTATTGCTAAATGACTTTATGTATCGAGTGAAGAGCTCTTTAAAATGTGTGAATGTAAATTGAGAGCTCAAAAAAACAGACTTACATATGTATATATAGAAATAAAAAAAAAATACACATTTAGAATTTAGCGCATTTCCGCAAAAAATTTATGCAAAATAAGCGCATTTTACACTTTTTTGCCTAAATTTAGGCAGCACGCATATTTCGTTGAAATGAGATAGATTTACATTAGAGTTGTTCAAAAAACACTCTTTATAGACATTCGTAAACGCTTCATGGAAGCATTGTTATTTGGGATAATAATAAAATTATAGTTTAAAAAACTAAAACCTCCCTATTATAATTGCCATTCGTACTGTCATCAGGTATGTAACTTGAGAATAGAAATCGCTGCATCTTTTAGGCGCATCAATATTACATATTACGTATTTCTTACTTTGACAAACAAATTTTTTTTGAAGGTCGCGCTAGTTGGTTTTTTTAACGCTGATGTTTTAAATTTTTTTTATTTTCGTGACATGTTAAAATGCAACCAAAAATGATGTTCTTACATTAATATTACTCTGGCATTATTCCCTTAATCACATACCTGTCTTGGACAGTTAGAATGGGCCTAGTGCCAGAAAATATGCTTTCGAAAAGAGACTGCTAAAATTAAAACGTTGATACTGAACGTTTTAAGCATTGCCATGGGTTGAAACTCGTCACCAGGGGGTGCCAATTTTTCAAAATTTAAATTGGCGGATCCAATATGGCGATCAACTTAAAGAAAAAAAGATTGGATTTGTTTGAAACTCGAGCTAGTTCCAATAACAGCAGAGTAATTACATGTAAAAACAAAATTTTTAAGCCGCATTTTAACATGTCACGAAAATAAAAAAAAATTAGGAAATCTGCGTTTTTATAAAAATTTTTTTCTTTCAAAATAAAAAAAAATACGTTTCCCGTCTTTTTTTCTCACAAATAACAATAATTTGGGGTAGCATTTATGAATTAAAAAAAAAGGACAAATTTTTGAACCACTCTAATATACACATGTATTTGCGCACTGTTCGTTGTTGCGTTGACTGCCGTTCAACAAATTGTCATTCCGACACCAGAGCTTACAACTTAATAAATAATTTTGTAATGTAAACAAATATGAAATGCACAAACTCAGGCATATATGTGTACCTACGTGCATAATTCATACATATGTGTGTATCTGGGCGTCTCAGCTCGTCTCACTACACCCGAAAGCTGTCTGTACTCATCTCGATTGCCAGC
>NW_016203533.1:0-2307 GCF_001687245.7 Rhagoletis zephyria
GGGTTGGTAGTGCTTGTGCCACTATATGCTCGACATGTTATATGAGAACGAAAAGCTGTCTAAAAAAAAAAAACAAATCCTTGGAAAACTCTTTGATACTAAATTTGTGGAAATTTATTAATATAAAATACTTCAAGCGGCCTAGTAGTATTTTTGACAGAGTTTTATATGGTACTATTAAACTAGATTTAGGCTCGCTAATTGTGTATGGCATTTTATATTTATACATTAGGGTGCATCACTATTCATAAAAAAAAATAAAAATCATCGGTACTGTTCTTTGATCGGAATTATAAAATCTATTATATTTTGAGAGTGAAAATTGTATCATCCTATCAATTAACCATGATTACCTCTATTGCTCGTTGCGGCGAAAGCGTTTGTGAACATTTAAGCAACGAAATCGTGGAATCCCAACTGTACGCATGTTTGCATACAGTTTTTCTTTGTTGTTCAGTTAAAGTTTTTAATAGGCACCATAGACGGTGCGTCTGACTCGCGAATCAATTCGACTACACACAGTTGAGTCATGCCAGAGTTATGTCGGTGTTTCAAACACATATTTATTTACACTAACACATCTAAACCGACTCGCGAGTCAGACGCACCGTATATGCCTCCTATAAAAAAAAAGAAAAGTTTTGATGATGCAGCAACAATTTTTTCTTAATAAATGAGTATGCGATAAAAAATATTTCTGTTCAAACGCTGGCACAAAAATATAGAGTTGGAACACAAACAGTTTACGACATAAAAAAATAAAAATAAAGATAAAATTGTATAGTGTGCAGTAAGTGATTCAATTGTTGTCATGGAAATTCATTTCCTTCATTAACCGGGAAAATCGATTAGCCGAGATGATCTCGGTCCCGACCAAAAATCGAGTTTTTTCTTTTAATAAATTATATTAGTTTTAAAAAGTATGTCTTCCAAAAAATCATCTAACATGATAGAAGCGTTCAAGCATGCTTAAAAATTTTATCAACGGAATAATGAGATTTTTGGAGATATTTTCAAATCAGTATATCTCAGGTAAATATTAATTTTTTCCCGAAAAATATTGGGGCGGAAGTCTTAAAATACAATAAATTTTGTAATTCCTGTGGAAAACGCCCAATTTTTATATTTTGTTTTGTTTAGTGAGGCACCCTATTGTAATTCCTGTTGAAAATCCCCAATATTCGGTGATGCACCCTTTTGTACATATTTCCACTCGGCTGCATAATTTTACATTCTGAATGCCTGCTTTAGGCTTCAAAGGTAAGTTTCTAAAAAAATTTAGAAAAACAACCGCAAAACATCCCAAAAATAGTATATCGAAAAAATCCCTTGTAAGTTCCAAACACGTCTCAAAATGTCCCGAAGCAAACCAAAAGAAAATACAAGGCGAAGTATACCAAAATAATGATAAAAAAAATTTAAGTAAAACACGAAGACTTTTAGAAGTCCCTAAAAAATCAAGGGCCCGACAAAAAAACTGAGAAAATCTCGAGAAAAAGAAAAATCCGACACATTTCTTTAAGTTTTTTTATTATCAAGCCCTAAAAAATAAAAAGCAAAAATTGCTATTTTTTTCTTTTTATAAGGCAAAATATCCGGTAAACTTTACCTTAGATTGGAGTTTTCTTTTATTTAATTCATGGTTATCAAATACAAACTTAACGACGCAACCTGCTTAAAATTTGAGAGTTGTCTCTTGATAAATGGTAGTTGACAGTAGTAGTGTTGCATCGAAATTTATCACGCGAGAAATTGAAAGTCACTGATTCAAAAAAGAAAACAAAAAAAAACAGCCAATGCTAGATTATTTTTTTACTTTTTTATCCAAAAATTGTGTATCAAATATTTTATTAAAGCACTGTTTTTCTCACTTAATCATGCTCTCTCTCTCTCTCTCTCTCTTTTATTTTCAGATCTCACGACAGAGCATTGACGCCTGCAAGGACTATTTCCGCGATGACTTAATTAAGGCTGATTGGTCACTAATGGTTGAATTAAAGAAACTTTTTGAAATTTTATAAGCTTATNAACACTTACATATGCATACAATTACATAAGCAGCAAATATTGTACTGCAATTAAAGAAAACGAAACAAGTGCTGCAGCACATAAACATATAAAAAAAAAAACAACAAAGACAGAAAAATGCATGTACCACTGCATGTAGATTCTTGCTTCAGCATTAACTATTTACGCTTTTTTTTTTGGTTTGCTCAAAAACCTTCTAATATCCCTGCCAAACAAACTATACAAATTGACTATGTTTTGGCCACAATTTTGTTATTTATGTAGCTCAGTTTTTTTTTT
>NW_016203534.1:0-2307 GCF_001687245.7 Rhagoletis zephyria
TTTCTAGATATATTTGCAGATAACAAAAGCAACCATGTCTTACATAAGAGAATTTTTAAATCGCTCTGCAAATTTTTGAACAAAAAGCTTTCAGAAGTTTTATTAAGAGCGAAATACACTGNATCGCTCTGCAAATTTTTGAACAAAAAGCTTTCAGAAGTTTTATTAAGAGCGAAATACACTACACAAGCAGCTTGTCAAACATTATTCAAACCTAATTTTCCTATTTCGCCATACACCATGCAAACATGACTTGTTTAAGCAAAGAATGTTAGTTTTCTTCCGGTTTACAATGTAAAAGGGTTTGGTTTTCTTCGATTTTTCTCTCTTGCGTCCTCATTCAGTAATACTTCCGTTGCGAATGAGGCAAACAATTTTTATTTTTCTTCACATTTCTCTCAAACGGCATGTCAAATCTTCAAACACCCCCATACACAACATAAATAGCTTTAAGGAAAGGGATATTTCGCTTGGTGTGCCAAGCCCCTTGTGTGGTGTTTTTCGCTCTTAAGCACATCTGCATTTGCTGCTAAATATTCAAGATGGTATCGATAATTTTTTTCATTCCATCGTTGTATTTTCAACTTATGTATTTGAACTTGTAAAATCTCGGTAACGAATGGAGAGAACACGCATTGTTCGATAATAAGGATATTCATATTGATTCTTCATTAGATCCAGAAAATTATAGGAAAAAGGTTTTTGAATTAAAAGATTCTTCAGGTTCATATAAGTTTCCCAATTAAAAAAAGTTATATCTGCATTGCTAATACATATATCCCTTTTCTAATGCTTCAGTAGAACGTATATTTAGTAGTTTAAAAATGTGTAGGACTGACCTGAGGAACAGATTGAGCACCGATATAGTTGCAACAATATTATATCGTCGTTTAAAGTGCGAAACCGCGTATCAGCAAAATGCAAAACCGCGTATGTGAAGTTGTAGAAATTATTTTCTAGAGCGTAAAAATACTCATATTTTAAAATGGTTCTCTTTTTTATAAAGCAATCGCATATTTGCCTAGTATATTTCAGGACGAATGGATAAGGATTGAGCCAAGAGCTTATGTAAGCAAATCCAATTTTTGGCAGCCAATGTCAGTTACGCGGTTTTGCAGAATGACGATACGCGGTTTTGTACTTTAAACGACGATATACAAATCAAGGCATAAAAAACAACGCAACAACCGCAAGAACAAATGTACCAATTGAATTGGAGAATTTAATTAATTTTTATACTAAGTGCCTGTAAATAGTATGCAGTACACAATACTCATGTCTGTAAACAGAAAATTTTGAGTAATTTGTTCGGATTTTGAGGATTTTTCGTTCGTTTTTGAGGAAATTGGTAATTTTGTTGTGGCAACACTGCTATGCGTACTAATACACATATGTATGTACGTCTAAATATGTATTAAATTGAGTACTGTTCTCTATTGTTGAGCTTTCAATTGCTAGCGGTGAGAAAAAAATCAAGTCAACATTCATTCGCTCTGAGTGAAGTTATTAAACAGTTCTCGTTCACCTGCAGAGAAAATTAGGAAAATAATCAGCAAGAAAACTAGTTCAAATTCGGCAAATTTCGAACCACTTCGCTAATAATTTCAAGATTATCGACAGCTGACACCCGCTCGACTTAGATTCGTTCTGGGCGGGAGCTTCTCCTCCAATTTGTGATCAGTGTTGCCAGAACTTTTGGACCAACCGGCTAAATTGGCAAAAAAAACCGGCTAAGAACGGCTAAACTGTTTCAACTAAATTTCACATAAATTTCTTGGAGAGAAGTTCCAAATTCAAGCTGGAAAAAAAATTTCCAGCAAGAATTTGCAATAAGGAAAAACATACGATTGTGGCACATGAATAAACAGGTTCGTCAAATTTAAAAATTTACAAACTTGAGCGATTTTAAAATGAAANGAAGTGGCGAACGTAACGTAGAGATACGCCACAATGAAGGTGTTGCGTCTGCAAACCAAAGTCAGCTGTACGCGTACTTTGTGTTTACATAAGTAAATTTGGCAGATACAATAGCAAAACATTCACACTTTTTTTACTAATATATTCATACTTCTCATGGTGGCTTCGTCACTGCCTCTGGCTTTTAAAATAGAGTTAGGCAATAAACTCTCTACTTTACTCAAACAATGTGACAATTAATGCATATTCCCATTTGTATTGTCTTGTGGAAACGCAAGTTTATACAACTGTCAGCAGTGACCGACATACATACGTGCGTCAAAAGTTAAGTGTTGTCCAACGTTCGTTGAGTCCGTCGACGCAAGAGCTGCCAATCTGACGCTCCCTATG
>NW_016203535.1:0-2307 GCF_001687245.7 Rhagoletis zephyria
CCTGAACGATTTAAGGGTACGGCGATGGCTCGCAGAGGTGATTTTGGGAGGATTTGAGGTTTTTTATGAGGTTTTATGAAGTCCAAGTTTTGGGCAAATAATCTGCATTAGATCGGTGTCTTTAAAGTCAGGTTATCGACTAATCAAATAAAATTTAGCTGAAACTCAAAAGCTTCCATGAAAATACGCAAGTTATAAAGTGATTTTAGTCAAGGTAGGGGTAATGCTTAGACAATCCTGGATATCAGGCGAAGATGAGAGTATCGGTGAGCGTTGGTGGTTCGTCAGTGGCTGCAAGCAACAGTGGGAGTCTCGGTTAGGGCCAGTGGCTTCAAGAAATGATGAGAGTGGTAGTGGCTCGTGTGGCTCGTGTGGCCAACGAATGATGTCCTAGAGAGGCTAGGAAGTCTGTGTACCCGTAGATCCATACGACACCAGTAGTGGTTGAAACGGATGACAGCGGTACTACCTCTCACTGTCCAAACGACACTGGCAACTCACTGGCAAACGAGAAATGCTGGATTCCCACTAGGCATTAAATGGCAAAGATTTTAATTACAAAGTTGGGCATAACCCGGTCAAATCCGTCCCTGACGAATATAAAAATAGCACGCTTCCAATGTTACAAAACATTTTTTGTCATTTCAGTGCCTTTTGGAAATTCGGAATGAGCCTGATAACAGGTCGTTGCTATAACCAATGCTGCAAGAAGTGCCTTTAGATGCCTTCTCAATAAAACTAGTATCAAATCATTAATTAAGACGCAAATTAAAAATGTATCAAGACATCAAGTGTACTTTGCTCTGACAAAAAAAAGAAGTGTCCTCACCGGATTGAGGTACGCTGTTCGATTAAGCGACAGTGCTTACTGGACTTTTCAAAGATTACGTGCAATGCTGTAGAGTTAAGGTTCTTGTAAACGGTGAGAATAATTCTCACGAGAGAAAAGGAATTCACTTTCATGAATATTTGCTCTCATCGTAGAGTACTTGACCACTATCTCATTACTAATCAGACGTTGAGAATGAGTGTGAATTCCTGTTCTTACGGGAATTATTCCCATCATTTACCAGGCCTTTTAACTTTACTTTTTAAGTTAACAAAACTTTAATTCAGCTGCGATTCCAATAAGAACATTTTCCATCCAGTGAAAAAAGTAGATAGGAAATCGTTTATCGACTATATATTTTCAGCCCCATACATATTGTCGTTTAAAATACAAAACCGCGTATCATGAAAATGCAAAACCGCGTATGTCAGGTTGCAAAAATTATTTTCTGGAGAGTAAAAACTCTCATATTTCAAAATGGCTTTTTTTATAAAGCAATCGCATTTCTGGCTGGTATATTTCAGAACGAATGGATAAGGATTAGGCCAAGAATTTGTGTGAGCAAATTCAATTTTTGGCAGCCAATGTCAGTTACGCGGTTTTGCAAAATGACGATACGCGGGTCTTTACTTTAAACGACGACATGTACATAAATATATGAGATTTTTTCGATATGTACACATCTTAGTACTCGGCATGGGTCAAGTTTGTGTTAACCCAGCAGAATATTTGTAACTGCTTCGTGTTTAATCCAGCAGAAAATCTGTAATTGCTTTTGGATATTTTGGATATTTCAAGGGTATTTCAGAATCATTTCGGGGCTAGTGACGATTAGTTCACGGCCATTAAGGAACTGGCCATGGATTATTTAAGGATCGTTTCGGAACCTTTTCAAGACTATTTCAGGAACATTTCGGGACTAATTGGAGAGCATTTTGGGAACAGTACAGTACTATCTCGGCACCATTTCAGGAGATAATTTCGGGACATGTTCACGACATTTTCAGAACTATTTCAGGATAATTTTGGGACAAGTTGGGGATCATTTCGGGGGAGTTCCAAACTAGGCACGAAATGATTTTGAAATAGTCCTGAACTATTCCCGCATTGCTTATGAAAAGTCGTGTACTGATCCCGACAAAATTAATAAAATGAAATGAAATTAAGGTTTAATTTCTAACCTGACTTATTTATTTGTGTAACTAATTCGTCTAATGCTTTATCAAGCCGTAGGTAGACATATGTTTACTTACCAAATTTCATAAGTAACTCGGAAAAATTAAGATAACTACTAAAACCCAAGAAAAACTGGAATAAGGAAAAGTTGGTATATTCATAGAATATTTTGTAAATCTTAGGGGATTCTGGCCTTTATATGTACTCAACGTGATTCAAACAAATAATTTTCCTCAAACCAAGTAAAGAAAAGAAAAAACAAAAATGTGCGTGGCCCTAAACGGTTAAATGTCAACGATGTA
>NW_016203536.1:0-2307 GCF_001687245.7 Rhagoletis zephyria
TATGAAAGTGTTCATACAGCAAAAGTTTTCAGAAGCTTTTTGGAGCTTAAAGCTAATCATTGTAAATTGTTTCAAAACTTGCTTTTTGATCTTCCAACCTCTTGCAGCTGATATGAGCAAAACATCAAAATAATTAAATGAAAGTGTATTATTAGAGAGAGCAATTGCAGGAAATCGAACAATTACTTATAGCCGCTTTTCATTGAAGGTAACTTTTGTGATATATTTACGGCAGATTCCACATATAAAAAGCGCCGCTCCGTTTCGTTCAATGTGAAAACTGCCGAATGCAAAAAGTACTTCAGTATAGCAGGTAGAGTCCCATTTCTCTAGAGTCTTCCAGTGGAAGTTCTAAGTAAATTTTAGGCATGTAAACTCTTAGGTATTAGGGTTGGATATAAAAAAGTAGTTTAATAAAATAATCGTCCTGAATGGCGGGTGGCATTATTACCAACGGTTATCAAATCTGAAGTGCTTTAAAAATGCTAAATTTAATTGTGCTAAGTTCGTCTGGTATAGATCGTCTGAATTCTCAGACATAGGAACATCGAAATCAACGAAAGAACTGATGAAATGGCGTTGTCCTTCTGGAATAATCTACAACGCAATTGATCTACATTTCTTTGGTTCAGCTAGAAATAGGCGATCATATGTGTAGGCTTAAAAAATATCAACACAACTCTGCTCTATATAGACCAAGGACAGAAGTAAAAAGAAAATAATAGTGATTGCAGGTTAATGGCTCATAGGAAAACATGTGGCAATAATAAGATTTCCCTATAATAAGTCTTGTAGCAGCTCTGACAGGTGGATAAAAGTGAAGAATCTGATCATAGTTCAACAACTAACTGTGATCTATCAGTACGTAGGAACATTCATCAGATAATCTAGATCACTATGTCCTTAGCTGGTTTGACTAAGAAATCACGGACTTACACAGTTAAGACTCTTTACCAAAATACGCTAGCTGTATCCTAGGCATATACCATTTATGAAGTACTACAACCAACCAAACAATCAAGGGAAGCATAAGCTTTAGTTTAATGTAACTTATGTCCCCTGAAAATGATTTGGGGGTTCTAGTATATTGAGAATCCAATATGACTGCACTATGAAGGAAAGGTTACCCCCAAAGTTATAAAAAATAAAGTAGATTTAAAATGCTTTATAAATTAAAAGATCAATTAAGGACGAATTATCGATGTCAACTTGGAGCTGGGAGTGTCTTTTTGAAATGCTCTTTTGTAACCGAGTAGTTAGAGGTGGGTACTACCATACCTTAGGACCTGGGTTCGATCGCTGTTTCGAGCAACTTTCTGCAAAATATTTTCAAACCAAAACCTTTTCCGTCTACAGCTATATGAATTTTCTAATTGCCTCAGTTTGGGCTAACTAAATTCAACTTTTCCAACAAGGGTTGCCCTCCTAACTAAAGTTTCGTAATAACTAAGTATTTTACGTCCAATATTGTGATACTTACTTCAATTACCCGATGGAGTAAGTCCAGTTGGATTTATTAAATATCTGGCAACCCTCCTAAATACATATATTTCTGAAATACACATTTTTAAGCCCACTTCAAATGATAACCGTATTTTAGAAATTTATTAGACTTATTAAATAATTTGATTTTAGCTTAGGTGGCAACCATATCTAATATTATATGTGTTCAAATTAATTATTTCTTAACTCTCCTTTGGTTGACGCCCATATTTTAATATTTCATGTATCTTCTGCTTTAATAAAATTTCCTTAATTCAAGTTGAATTTGGATCTCAAAACAGGTGGCAACGCTCCTGCATGTGTTACAAAATTATGACGAAGTAATTTTGTATGAAAAGTCATGTATGCCCATATAGGTGTTTTACTTAATCATATAAACAAACTTAGAAGCTATCAATCAATACTTCCCATATACATTCCAAACGAATAGAAATAACTTGATTTTATATTAAAAAAATCAAAGTAATCTAAGTGCTTTTGAACCATTTTGGTAACACAAAAAATTTGGTTAATTTTTTCAATATGCTATTGCCTTCAAATGCTCAATTCTGAAAATGAAAGTTATATCTGCGAAACCTATGTTGCTAGAGCCAATATTTAATCTTGTTTCTACGACTGCAAACTATGCATTTAACTTTGAAATCGCTGTAAGTTTTGCTTCGGGTGTATTCCATTATTATTACAATTATTTTTTTTTTTTGTAGCACTGTGTAATCTTTTCCACAAAACAATTTTAAAGGCCAGTAAGCTGTTGCATATAAATAAGTAGGTTAGCGATTTAAGAAATTATAAAGTGCCAACAAC
>NW_016203537.1:0-2307 GCF_001687245.7 Rhagoletis zephyria
AGCCCCCATACCTTAAGGTAAGACGTATTCTACGTCAAAAAATAAAAAAATGTTTTGTCCGAACCTAGGTGTCGGTAGCCTTTTTACATTTTTCGGTGACACTTACATTCGCTAATAATTTTTTTTTTTTTTAAATAGTTTTACTGCAATAATCGAAATATGGTGAGCTTTAATTTAATAACATTAGGGCGGGTTGTTAAGGTGATACGAGGTGATAAGGTAGTTGAAGATAATAAACTTTGGAAAAAATGACTACTTGAGGCAAAAACATCGATATATTATACTTAAAGATCCGACTGTAAATGCCGAAGATATGACGAAAAATGTAAAAACGACTACAATACTCGGCCAAAAAAAAAAAAATATTGGGTTTTCCTAAACTTTCAAACTAACAAAGTGAGTGCTAACTGTTGTCTTTTTGTCCAGCTTATTTTAGACTGAATATTTTCAATGATACTGATATACTAAATACATAGATATAGCCAGACGCATATACATACATACATACATTATCAATAATAAATTGTTACTTAATACTTTTACTACACGGCAATAATAAAAAATTTTAGGTACATCGAATGTTGTACTCTGTGTTAATGAATTTGTTTATAAAGGAGCACTAGCTGTGTATGTATGTAAAGGACATAAATACATAGTTATATAAACATATCTATGTATGCATAAATATTATGTATTTGCTTAATAATTAGGCATCCTTACATACAAACAAATATGTATGCATGTATATTCAATAAATAAACATACTTATGTAAAAGATTTTAACAGGTAACAATTGAGCGTATTTCATATTTCAGAGGCCCTACAATCAATCATGCTCTAATCCTTCGGCAGCAGAGAGCTATTTACCAATTGCTGGAAAGAGTATGGGGAATGGTAGCTCACCGTTATTGTTCTTTTTTGGCGTTGGTGGTCGCGGATCTGGTTCAGTGCAACCCAAAAGCCAATAAGTAGTGACTGTGCCTTTGCCTTTCAATTCGACTTCGCCGCGTAATTCCATTTGAAAAGTGCCAAATTTGTCCAAAATAGCTTTGGCCGCTGAAGAGACGTGTATCTTTAGGGCTGTAAATAAGAGAATATATGTATTGAATGTTTCATACTCAAAGCGTTGTTGCCTAATTTATTTCAAACTTAGAGGGTTTCTATTAAATATCCAAACTGAGCTCTGTTAACGCTCAGTTATGCAAGACTTAGACTTCACTTGACTTGAAAATTGTATATCTGGCAAATGAGCAGCGCGTGTATGTAGTTACCCAAAAAAACAACTTCACTTAGAAACTTGGAAAACTATAGATTTTTGTGTTCTGAGTTAAATTTATAAGTGCAAAGAGAGCCGTGAGAGAATCATGCTGCCATCTCATTTTTTTATATATATATTTTTTTTGTATAAATGTAATTCGTCTGGTAAACGAAAAAAGCAAGATGTGTTGGGGTGAGGTGAGTTAAGGTGGGTTGAGGTGAACTGAAAGATGGCGATGTGAGGTTAGTTAAGGTGAGCTCAGGCGATTTGAACAGAGCCGTGATGAGTTGAGGTGAAATGCATTGAATAACGGTACATTACATTACATGACATAACAAAACAAAAACATAATATAACTTAACATAACGTAACATAGCATAACAATGCATAAAATAACAAAACAGAAGAAGACATAACAAAACGTAGCATAGGACATCGAAATATAATATAAAATAACATAACATAACAGAGCATAACATAACATAATAAACCATAACAATCAAAACATAACATAACATTCCATAACATATCTAATTCTTCAGATTTATTTTTTCTTTGTCTCTATCTTTATCACTATCACTATCTTTATCTATGGGTATGTATGTATATCTTTTCCTTTACCTTTATCCTGATCTTTATCTTTATTCTTTTCTTCATCTGCATATTCACCTCCACCATAACTAAATAAATTTAGGAGTCATTTGGCATTTGAATTAGTTTAAATTTTTAATTGATTTTTTCGTTTTAATTTGAACTAATTTGAAAATACCCTTCTGGTGATATATAATTTTGTATACCACAGAAATATAGCTTAGCTGTAAAAAAAGGTGTAAAGAAGACATGTGCCCATCTCGACTCCAGCGCCACTAAGCATATCCATTAATCGCAAAAATATTTCTCATCATCAATAAAGCCGCCATTAGCTACCATTTGAATATCCCAGACTAGTAACTTCTAAACCTAGTGCGCTACTTCTGAACATTACAAAAAATCGCACCTATCTTTATGCTATGTACTTACGTAACCCTGCTGACTCCATGCGTGAAGCT
>NW_016203539.1:0-2307 GCF_001687245.7 Rhagoletis zephyria
TCCCGGAGTCATCCCGGATTAGTCCCATTTTTTGCAGGGTAGCTACATATGTGCGTGTGTATGTGTGCAAGTGCTCTACTATGCCCAAATGTGCTCCTTTGCCTTTTGTCTGTCAACAAGTTTGTATGCGCCACGCGCATTTTTGTGGTTGACGCTGAGAAAAACCACCGACAACAAAAGTTTTTCGGCTGCAAACAAAAAATTGCAGGCCTTGAAAGTGCGCGACTCAGCAGCGACAATGCAACGTGCCAAGAAGAAGAGAAAAAAAAACGACTTGAAGGAAACGAAGTAAAGAGAGGAAAGTAGTAAGAAAACTGGCTAAGAGAAAGTAAACAAGTTAAGGCAAATAGTCAAAAAATATTATATCTTATATGTAGCTATGTAGTTCTATGACAGTCTGTACAAAAAGATTCATTGCAAACCGCAACTCAGCCAGCGAAAAACTGGCAGCACTCCATAACTTTTGGAGTAGTTTTGTTAGAGATCCGAAGGAAAAAAATCTTTTATTAACAAAAAAATTTGTGTGCCAGAAAACTCTTTTTTTTGTGGAGGGCATACCAATATATGTACATTAGGGCGGGTCAATTTGTATGGAAGATTTTTTCGATTATGCGCGTATATGACAGAAGGTTTCTACGTGTAATTCTAAGCAAATTTTCCCAAGAAACCATGGGTCTAAGATCCATGTAGAGTTTACCAAATTTCGAAAATAGGTTTTTTAGCATTTTGCTATGGTGGCGTAAGGAAGTGCTTAATTTTTCTTTTTAACATTCAATGTATGAAGAATCCGTTTCCGCAATTATGTAGATTTTTCCGCCACCAGAGGGCGCACGGTGAATATTTTCACATTTTCTTCTAAACTGGTTTTCGCAATTTGGCGAACTCAAAATTGATTTTAGACCCATGATTTGTTTGGAAAATTTATTTAGAATTAAACGTAGAATCTTCGTATTCTATACGCGCATAGTAAAAAAAAAATGGCCCGCCCTAATGTGCTTCTACATATATGTATGTACATTAGATGGTACCGGGAAAACGTTCGTCGTACATGCCTGAGAATGAAATATTTTTGCAATGCAATTTAACAAAAAAGAAAAAAAAATATTTTGCCTGAACGTAAAGGTTTCCTTTTTAAATTTTTAAAGTATGTTATATCGATGTTTTTTCTAGAGGAGAGAGGATCTAAAGTAGTACTTACCTACCAGATCTAAGTTCTTATCCCCACCCTAATTCCAGTAAATTAAGATTGTCCCAAAATGATTAAACGTGTGTTTTTTTATTCCAATAAAACTTTTTATTTAAAGAAAAATGTATTCGTTAATTTTGAGCTCCAGGCCGGTTATTAAATAAAACATATTACATAAATAAAACTACCAAAATTTATTTTTTATTTAATAACCGGCCTGGAGCTCAAAATTAACGAATATTTAAAGAAAAATATATTTTTTTTGCAGAAAAATGTCAAGTAGCGACCCCTGGATTCGGCAAATCAAAAATTTAAATTTTTTCGAAATTGTCTTGCGAAAATACAACTGAACTTTTTTTGTTTGCTTGTAATGTGCTACGGTCTAATGTAAATACTATGTACATACTTGCAGCTAAATGCTGTACATAAAACTTAAGAGGAAATTGCGAGCATTCGAAAAGCGTACGAATGTATGTGCAAATTCACTTTCCCAAAAAATTTTCTATACACGCAGACACATTGGCGCTTTGCCGAAATAGAAGTACACAAAATTGCTCAACCACATGATGCACATCAGCTGCCAATTGAAAAAAGAACGTACCATAAGCGCTAACTAACACACTTCACTGTTTTTGCACCTTTAAAAGCACACCATCTACACACAGTCACACTTCCACTGATAGATTCCTATACAGATAAATCATCTCTGCCGCTAACTAGTTGCCCGCGTGCAATACCTATTCCCCTCTTCACAGTCGCATTCACAAAACTGCATAAAGAAATCGACTATACAAAAACCCCCTCCCCCCACCAAATGCAGCTGCAAATGATTTCAGCAGCCAAATTTTTCAAATAAAATGAGAGCACCAAAAAAAAAAACAAAAACAAATCACAAGAAATTTGATGCCACCAAATAGCAGCAGAAAAGTTGATAGCGGAATGTGATAGAGAAAAATGCATAAACGGGCAGCCGCCACTGCCAGCGCCTGGAGGTGGGAAATGTAAATTGTGCAAATAAAAAATGAAAAAGTGAAAATTCACATCACGAATGCGCACAAACCTATTGCGATTCCAAAGCTATGCACTAAATTTAGTGCACTCGACAATATAGTTCCGCGCAA
>NW_016203540.1:0-2307 GCF_001687245.7 Rhagoletis zephyria
GTACGTACGCAGAAGAGAAATTCGTGTTCACCTACATTTTAAGGATGTACATATAGTTCCTTTGATGTCTGTAAAGGAGTGAAAACTTTTACAGAAGCACGTTTAATCGCTACTGTTGTTTCGGAGCTCCATTGCTTCTTGCCTCCAGTTCAAGTCAAGGTTCTTGCTAAGTTAAGGTAAATGCTATAGTTAAGGGTAAGGATAAAGATTAAGTTTTAGATGAAGGTACCCTTTTACTGATATGTTAAGGTTAAAGTTAATATTCAAGTTAAGCTTAACGACAAGGCTAAGAGTTTAGTTATGGTTCAAGTTGAATTTAGTAAGACTAAGGTTATAATTTTTATTAAGTTTCAAGTTGAGGTTGAGCTTAAGGCTAAGGTTGGTGTTAGGGTTAAGTCTGAGTTTGAAAATAAAGTTAAGGTTAACGCTAAGGTTAAAGAAGAAGATTAAAGTTGCGATTGATGTTAAGGTTCAGAATGAGGTTAAGTTTGATGCTGAATCCAACAATAAGGTTAAAGTCAAGGCTAAGAGTTAAGCTATGGTTAAAGTACGGTTAAAGTTGAGTTTAGAAAGACAATGGTTGAAATTAATTTAAGGGTTAAGGTTATGCTTAAGGTTATGGTTGTTGATGCTAAGATCTGGGGTGAAAAATAAAGTTAAGGTTAAAGTTAAGCTTTAGGCTAAAATTATGGTTTATATTAAGGTCAAGGTTGAGATGAAATCTAACATCAAGGTTTAAGTTAAGGTTAAGCTTAAAGTTAAGGTTAAAGTTGCGGTTAAACGTAAAGTTATGGTTAATATTAAGAGTAGAGTAAAGTCTGAGATTAACGTTAAAGTGAAGGACGATGTTAAGGTGGAAATTAAAGTTAAGCTTGAGGTTATGGTTAAAGTAACAGTTGAGGTTAAGGTATATGTTAAAGTTGAGGTGGGAGTTACGATTAAGATTGAAGGTGAAGCAAAAGCTGGATTAAAGTTAAGTTGAAGCTTCAGGTTACGGTTAAAGTTAAAATTAAGATTAAGAGTAAAGCTACAGTTAACGTTAACGTTAAGCTAAAGGTAAGGTTAAGGTTATCGTTGACGTTAGGGTCAATGACGAGGTTAAGTTTAAGGTTAAAGTTAAGGTTAAGGTCAAAGTTAACGTTCAGGTATAGGTGAAGGTAGTTTAGGGCATATTGTTCAATGTCTGGCTATCCCTACCAGCCAGTTTAGCATCATTATTCGTATAACATGTGCTCGAAAAATAAGCGTTTACCCCCGGTCTGTGTCCACAAGACATTGAACAAACGTCCCCTAATATAAACGTTTGGTTCAAAGCAAAGTTTGAGCTTGCTAAAGTTATGTTTTGGGTCGGCTAAACTTCAGTGTCCCAGTAGATACAAAATTATGTTCTGTGAAACATTTGTCAATTAACAAATTTACTAAAATAATATTGCTCCCCACATGGATACATTTCTGAGAATAAATTTTTAGCTGTAAGATTAAACCATCCAAAATCCAGAAAACCAAGCAACTATTAAGTACAAGTGCGTCTATAAACCATGGTTTAAGTATTTAAAAGAACATAATAACATCATTTATTTTAGCTTATCAACTTGAGCAGCTGTCGAATTACATGCGCGTCTTCATACACAGTCGTATTCCATTCCTACACACAGGCAAACTTTTATGCTTCGTTTAACGTTAAGACTTTTCTTATAAATTTCAGCTTTTCTTTGGGTTATTTCTGCTGTTGCACTTGCTAACCTTTTGCTTGAATCGCTTGACAATGGCCTTTTAATCTTTTTCTTTTTTATCATATTAATCATCACTTAAGTGTATGAAAGACGAAAAACCTGTAGAGCTCTTCAATAGCAGATACATTTATTTATTTCAAATCATTGTTGTTGCTCTTAAATTAAGTTCTTGCATGTTTATTTATACTTAATTCTCTTTGGTAAATACTTTTGAGAATTTGCTTTTTTGTTTATTTAATGTTTGTAATATTATTATGGGGCGCTGTTGTTTATAATGCTTTGAAGTTTCACTTCACATCTTAGTGATGAAGAAAACATTCTTCATATATGCAATGAAAACATACACATGGATGTATGTAAATATTTCTTAATTCTATTTATTCTGAAGAGGAAAAATTACTAAAATTGTGTGCGCTAATTCATCCAGTGATTGCATTAAACTTGCATCTTTAGACTGGCGAGCTCAGTTTTTGCTTCCTTAAAAAGTTTCTAAACACCTAAACTGTATGTCCTTTTTAAGGAAATACAAAGTGCCTTTGAGCGTGGAGATACAGTGATCTATACCTTCCTTGAT
>NW_016203541.1:0-2307 GCF_001687245.7 Rhagoletis zephyria
AAACTAAAAAATAACTGATGAAATGTTTGACCTTAATGCACTTGCTCTGCATGACCCATTTTCTTCCGTGGCCTTAAACTTTTTCTTTTCTGGTGGAAATGTTAATTTTATACTTTAGTTTTTTTTTCTTATATGATCTACGAATCCATTTCTTTGTTAACGAAGTTAAATTTATTATACCACATTAAGGAAGCATCCTGGGCCTATGAATTCCTGTAAAGTCCCTTTCGTGGAGAGAATGGGCCTTATGCATAAAAAGTGAGCTTAAGCTCAGACTCAATTTTTGCACTGGAAGGGTGAGCTCAAGCTCAAGAATTTGTACTGAAAAACGAGTCGGAGCTTAAGCTCACTTTTTATGCATGAGGCCCAATATCTGAGGTAAACCCGGTTCCTGGAAGCGGTGAGCGTTAGGAGCTTATGTCAATGCAACATTAGCTTGGTGACAGAGTTAATTTGCTCCATGCTAACGAAAGGGAGCTTTCTGGGTTGTGTACAATAGACTTCCGCTCCTATACCATGGTCGATTCTTGAAGTAATAGCTGTCTTACTACAGTTTTGATAATTAATTCGTAGTTGGTTGTAGGTACTTAGAAAAAAGATCTTAAAGTTCGACATCGGAATACATATGTAGCCCCCTGAAGCTAATCAGAACTCCTTTTCTCTTGTTCTTTAATCCTGAGAGTGAAAGGGTCTATAAGCTTCTTATCCTCTGCAGTGAAGCCTGACATGAGTCTTGCTGCAAACAGTATAGTCTTCTTCTTGATTACAATGTGCTGAGGAGGCAGACGTAAAGGCGCCTAGCAAGCCGCGGTGAGCGCTGTTCTCATTTCAGGTTAGACTGATGCGTCGGTATGGGCATGGTAGGCCTGCTTCTTTCTCCTCTCCACTTTGGGCATGTAACGGACCCGTCAATTCTTTCCATTGTTGCCGTAGGGATCCCCACGCATATCATGCCCAGAATTGAGGCAATAAAGATGGGAAAGCTCATTTTCGGCATCAGCTTAGAAATTTTGCCTACCATATTAAAACATAAAATGGCATAGCAAAACAAATCCTAATGCTGGATTTCCACTAGGCATTAAATGGCAAAAATGACAAATGACAAAGTTGGGCATTAAAAAATATTCGAGTCATTACGTTAAAAAAAGTGTCATTAAGTTCATTTCACAAGTTCACCAAAACGTTTGTAATGGTGGCACACTTATCTTAGACAATACATTGTCTTCAGTTTTGCATTAAGAACAAGATTCCGCCACGAAATTGTATTTACATGAAAACTTAAAAAAGTTATACAAAAAAAAAACAACGTAAAAATAACAACTCGTGCTCATATACCCGTATGTAACGTATACGCCCCGTAGCGTCACACAGTCAGTTAACATGTTTACTCGCGCGCCTTAACTTAAAAGCCAATATTATTTAAAACTAATTAAATATTGGCGTGGAATATTTTTCTACAGTATTCTTCACGAACATACTATATGTGCATATATTAATTGCTGCATGTACTTATACAACAATTTTAGAATGAATTTCGAGTGTGCCAATAAAAATTGTAAAATAAGAATTTTCGTTTCGTTTCGTTGGTGACAAACTAGTTTTATTACACTAAATTTTTTGGCAAGAAGAACATTTTCGCCATTTAATTTGAATATTTTAAAGTATGCATCTTAAATTATTAAAAATAAAGAAAAATCATATAATTTCAAAAAACACAAAATAGCTGCGACAGATATTCTGCATACTGCCATTTTTTTTAAATTTGGTGGCACACTCTTGAAACTTCACAGAAATGTGGTATTTGATGCAAACTTTCATTGTCTCTAGCATGAACATTCTGTTTGAAAACTTCCCAACGTTATTAAAAAAAAAAACAATTATGATTTTTTCGAGTGACAATAAACAAGTTTGTAATTTCGGTACTTTTTTTGCCTAAACAAACGTTTTAAGGCTAAAATTGTTCAAATAATTGATTTATTTTGTATTGTACTTGTTTCTGGAACTCCATTGAGAGAGAAGCGAGTGACACTAAAAAAAGCAGCTCGTGAGATTTACTCATATACATATGTACCTACTATATCCGCATTAGGAGTTCCGCAGTTGGCAATCAAACAACTTTAAATACCATCTAATGCATCCATTAGCATATTAAACTCCCCTCAACATTGCTTATGCTCTCGATACAAAAAAAATTCAAAATTTCCGCCACCGAAGTCTAGCGCTGCCTGACACCACAATCAACAACCAACCGGCAGTGCTGTAAATAAATTTAATGGCAAATGTATACAAATGTTATTACAAAAAAAA
>NW_016203542.1:0-2307 GCF_001687245.7 Rhagoletis zephyria
CATCAAATTGAAAGCTAGTTATCCGTGCTTTCTATTAAGCCTGCAATTCGAGTTCGACATAACATGCTGTGTCCAGGGACCATTAGTTTGTTAGTTGCTTCACTGTATTTCCAGTGTCGCAGACGTAGGTAATGAGGGTTAAATGTGGTTCCACTACTCGCTTTTGTGACTTTGTCGAAGAATGCTCTCAGAGAGCAGGTCAAAGTCGAGCGGCGAATGAACTGGCCGTCTGTTGTACATAATTGCAGCTATTTGACGGTCAGTTTTGCTTGTCCTACTGGATGCATATGTTTTTGCTGCGCAGAGGCGTGTGCACATTTAGCTGCTCAAAATAGTAATGAGGCGATGTTTCGTCTTCGTAAGCACGTCTAAAATACTGTAAGCGTGAAATCCTTTAATAACAACATGACCGATTCAGTATCTCGTATTTCAATCTGCGGACAACCATTTAGTCTTGCACTCCTTACAAAGTATACGAAATTTAATTGCGTCGTTATTTATTTACCAGGGAATGTACGGTGGTGGGCAAACACGATTTATGAAAATGTGCTGAATTTCAACAAATGTTGATCATTTATCTCAAACTTATTATTTAGGATTGAAAAATTAAGTATGTAGTTTTGTAGTCCATTAAATGTATAGTAAAAAATTATATATTTTTTTTTTGCTGATAGTGTTGTGAATTTTCCCCTTTCTAAGTCAGCCAAAAAATAGCGGTATCTACTTCGAACTTGCACTTTATTATACTTAAATTTAATTGCACATCAAAATGTTTCTAAAAAATGTTGATTAAAAATTTTAATTTTGGTGGAACTTTCGATTTTTTTGTGAATTCGGGCTAATACCGTTTTTTGCTAATAAAGTGAGCTATACTTTAATAAAAAAATATGATAAACACTAAATATGCAAAACAAAAATAGCCAAGACTTGGTAAAATGTCGCGTGGGCATTAAATTTCCCGCCACTGTACATTAGTGCATGGTCAAAATTTCTCTCTTTAACGTAACAGTCGCACGTAGATTTCTGTTTACATTTCTGAAACTTTGCGTAAAAACTGAAAGTTTTTTATTTATCCTGATAACAACCGCCAAAAGCTACATTTCATGTACGCACACTTGTTTCTATCTTTTGCGGTTTTAAAGATAAATGTGGCTTTAATTTGGCCTTTAACGTTACATTTTTTGGAAGTCAGTTTTATATAACATCACACGTAAGGAAAACTTGGCTAATCATGCAAAGTTAAATATTAAACTAAAATATTTTAATAACGATCGAGGTTCAAAGAAACTATGAAAATATTAACTTTTGGATAATACCCGAAATATGCAGGTCAAAGTCGTTTTTTTTTTCTTGCTTAGAAACTACTTGTTATTACGAAAATATTCATACTCAGTCCCACATACTACATACATACATGTGCAGGTCCGAACGTTTCAAGGAACAATCACTTAGAAGGCAGAAAGAATGAAAGAAAAGCAAACCAAAAAAATTATGAATCTTGTAACTAGAGCCAGACAGAATACGGAAACCAGAACCTGCGTGCATATGCATGTATGCACTACATATGTATGAGCTTCCCTTCCACCTGTTTACCATTTATCACACACCAATCAAAAGTATGTATTTGCTGTCACACAAAACGGAGATTACATTCATAGTAAGGATTCAGGGTTACGTGCATTGAACTGGCAATTTTTATTGAGAACCTACATAACTTACGAATATTTCACAGTGCATTTTATTTCTTGTTCTACCCTTGCCGAGTTACACCACTGGCTAATGCTCAACGAAAAATCTAATCAGTTCCGGTTCTTTCGCATTGACATACATACAGGCATTCATATGTATGTACGTATATATAAGCATACACGCTGTATTATTCAACTTTCCACATTCAAGCAAAAATTTAGAGTGAATGGGTTGGCGCTGATGTTGAAAAGGCGTTGACATTTATTTTGTGAAATTACAAAACAAGTTTTTCCCATCGGTAAACTTATTGAACTCTGACATATTTTCATCGAGTTTTAAAATTTATTTTAGCCTATCTCTCACTTTTTTGCTTATTAATATTCAGGCAACAGCCTTTTGCTATACACATTATTGTGTATGTATACAAATGTAAATAACTGCTTACACAGTATATGTGCACATTAGGGCGGTCCAAAAATGCATGTGGAAAGAGTAAAGTCGAAGTTTGTATGCTCTCACCCCTAGAGTTGTTATATATCGAAAAAATATACCTCCCTTTTTTTATTTTGAAATCAAAAAATAATTAGAGGTCGCTCCAAGCGCTAAAATTTTTCCAAT
>NW_016203543.1:0-2307 GCF_001687245.7 Rhagoletis zephyria
ACTACTCGGCGACGGCCGACGGCAGCTACAACGCCTGGCTGATCACCCCCCGAGCGGGAGTTCGCTTCTCGCCGCTGGTCAAGTCGGCGAGGGAGAAGGTGCGAGCGCTGTTGGCCGCAGTGCAGGCGGGGCTGCTTCAGGAGGATAAAAGTGCTACCTCGACTGCTGAGCGCAGAGCTGGCAGAATGGCTGACTGTGGAGCGGCTGCAGCTGGTGATGATTGTGATGATAATGACGACGCCTGCAGTCAGCTGTCCTCCTCGCCCACCTCTTGTTCGCGGTCCCTCCACCACCTGAACCGAAATCACTTTCTCAACTCGTCCAACTACTCGCTCAGCTCGCTCTTTTCGCTTGCCTCCTCCGTGGCCTCTGCCTCTACGTCGGCCTCCACCTCCCGACTGAGTTCAGCAGGCGGCCCTCACCATTTTTCACGCGTTCACCACTGCTCCAGTGCGCACTCCATCAAGAGCCACCGATCGTACACTAGTCTGGTGGGTGGTGGTGGTGGTGCTGCTGGATCAGCTGAAAACGCCATCAGACAGCAGCAGCCCACTTACTCCTCATCCTCATCATCTTCACCTCACCGCGCCATGAAGCGCTCCTCGAGCAGTCCTGCCGTGGCACGAAACCGCGCCCAGCAAGCTCGTCACCACTGGTCGACGACGGCGGCCGGCTCGAGCAGCCTGGCGGCGTTGTACGAGCTGCTGGTGGGCCCCTTTCAGGATGGCCTCGACGAGGAGAGCTCGCTCTCACGGCTGCTACTGGTCCTCGACGGGGACCTGTTTCTGGTGCCGTGGAGTATGCTCAGAGCAGGAAGTTCCGTTGATGCCGCTGGAAGCCCTTCAAAAGTGCCTGAAGAGTACCTCAGCGAGCGGTACTCGCTGCTGGTCGTCCCCTCGCTGAACGTCCTTCGAGGTGAGCAGCGCCTGAAGACGCTCCTCCGGCGGACACCGTCCTCCTCCTCTTCAGCAGCAGCAGGAGGAGGAGGCATCAGCGAGCCCTTCAGCTCGCTGGTGGTGGCCAATCCGACGATGCCCAGTCGCCAGGAGTTTTCATCATCTTCCAGTCCTGGTCATCATCATCGAAGTGCGCCGCTCTTCTACGAGAACCCGGCGAGCAGTCGCGAGGCGGCCTTTGTCGGCGAGCTGCTCTCCACGAAGCCGCTCATCGGGCCGGAGGCGAGCAAGGCGGGCCTGCTGGAGCAGCTCTCTGCGGCGCAGTGCATTCACTTCAGCTCGTACATCATCGACAACACCGGCGGCGACCCGCTGAAGATGGCCACCGGTCTGGGCATTGCCATCTCGCCCTCTGATGTGCTCATTGGCGACAGTGCTCACCAGCTGCACGATGACGAGTACCTGCTGACGCCGCACGACCTGATCAGCGTCGGCCTTTCGGCCAAGTTGGTCGTCATCTCCTGGTAAGAGGAAGCAGTGTGGACATCCTTTTTTACCTTTTTTTTAACTCTTATTTTTCCCTTTTCAGCTGCGCCCTTTCACCTCGATCCTCCAGCGGAACGTCTTCTGTCAGCTCTCCCGGCCACCTCGCCACCACCTCGCCGACCTTCAGCTCCTCGCAGGCGCTGAAGACGATCACCTCTGCGTTGCTGCAGGCGGGCGCCAGCTGCGTCCTGCTCGCCCTGTGGCCGGTCCCTCTGCCCGCCCTGCAAACGCTCTTTCGCATCTTCTACTGCTCCCTCCTGCAGGGCGCCCGAGTGTCGGCGGCGCTGAGCGAGGCGGTGAGCAGCATCCAGAACACTGGGCACTTTGCCCACCCACGGAACTGGGCCTGCTGGCAGCTGATCGGCAGCGACGTCCGCCTCCGTTCGCAGGCGGTGGCCGCCCTCTCCTCCTCGCTGGCCGGTCTGCTGGAGACGCCGGAGCGCAGTCGAGACGCAATGCGCGTCGTGCTGCACCTGGTGGAGAAGAGTCTGCAGCGGAGTAGCCGCGGGCAGAAGAACGCCATGTACACGACGCTCGCGTCGATTGAGGCGAAGGTGGGCGGCGATCGGACGCACGGCTGGCGACAGCTCCTGATGGCAGTGGGCTTTCGCTTTGAGCCGTCCTCTGCCTCGGGCACGCCCGCCTGTGTCTTCTTTCCGCAGCACGACCCCAGCGGACGGCTGATGCGCGCCTCGACCGCTCTGCAGGCCGCTCTGGCCCTCTCTCCGGCGACCATTCACGCGGTGATGAAGCTGGTCAGGGGGCCATTTGCCAGGGAGGCGGTGCAACAGCTGACGAGAATGGTCCAGGCGGCCGGAGGGGAGGAGGAGGGTGCTCTCAAGAGCCAGCATGGAAGTTATTACCA
>NW_016203544.1:0-2307 GCF_001687245.7 Rhagoletis zephyria
CGGTTGAACAGCCCCGTCCACCAAGGCTGCCAGGTGAGTGAATTTTGGTTGTTAGTGTAGTGATGGGTGGGAGAATTTCATAAAATTAATTATGCAGGGTTTTATTTATGAAGAATTATTTTTTTTGTTTAAAATATATTATGTTTTTTGATTTGATTCGTTTTTATTATTTTCTTTCAAATGTATCGATAAATGAGTCAATAATGATATTTATTGTTAAATTTGTTGATAAAAATCTATATCGATGGCTATCGTTCCAAAATTAAAGTCGTGCATATTGATTATGCGGTTCAACAAAATTTGATCGTATTTTATCTAAAAAACGGGGCCGACCTCATCTTATAGATTTATTGCTGACTTGAAGTGCATTTGCAAAATTTTTTTTTAATAAAATTTCAATAAACATCGCTTTATTTCACTTCATTCCATTTAATTTTTCGCCTCGTTCCACTCCTTTTAATTCATTTTAATCCCGTTTTTCAATTCAATTTCGTTTAATATTAGTTCATTTCATTTAAGTTCACTTCATTTCATTCAAATTTGTTTCATTTCAAATCATTCCATTTCGTTGCATGTAGTTTTATTTCGTTTCAATATACATATATTTCATTTCACCTCATTGAATGGCATTGCATGTCATTGAAATTCATATCATATTTTCCCATTTTATTTCATTCCACTCTAGTCCACTTCACTTTATTTCATTTCATTTCGTTTTATCCCAATGTATTTAATGTGCTTTAATTTCTTCCTTCGTATTCCATTTCATTTATAAGATTCCATTTCATTTCATCCATTCAATTCATTCCGATTCTCTCCATTCCATTTAAATTAATTTCAATAACTCAATAATTTAAGTTCATCCCATTGCATTTCGTTTCATTTCATTTAATACATTAAATTTAATTTTTTATTTTATGTTAAATATGTTTTATTTTATTTATTTTTGAATCAATTTTTTATTTCATTTTATTTATTTAATAAACAAATTTTTGTAATTATTTTCTGTTAAATATGTTTTATTTTATTTTGTTTAATTTCATTTAATTTTATTTTATTTTAGTTAATTTAATTTAATTTAATTTAATTGAATTTAATTTAATCTAATCTAATTTATTTTTATTTTATTTAATTCTATTTAATTCAAGTTAATTTTATTTTATTGCCTTCGGTTCAAATCCACACCATTCGATCCCATTTTTTTCCATTTCACGCCTTCCTATTTCATTTTATTTCAACCAATTTCCTTTCATTTAATTTAAATTCACTCCATCCGAATCAATCATNTCCAATCCAAACCTTTCCATTCCACTTAACTTAATTCCATTCATCCCATTCCATTTATTTCATGCCATACCATATTATTTCCTTTCATTTCATTTCTTTCCATACCATTTCATTTCATTCCGTTCATCTACTTCCCACTACCTTCCATTTCATGCCATTCCATCTCATCCCTTTTTATTTTAGACCATTTAATTTCGTTGCAATCCATTAACTCTATACATATTTCATTTCATTATATTTCGTTTCCTCTCATTTCACTTAATTCTATGTCAATCCTTCGTTTCCTATTCCATTTTATTTCAATCAATTCAATTTTATTACATTCCGTTTCATTCCATTTAAAGTAATTCCGTTCTGCTTTTTTATTTCGTTTTAATATATTTTTTTGTTCTACATTCTACTTCTTTTCTTTAAATTCATTCCATTTCTTTCCTTCTTTTTTTCATTTCTCTTCTCTTCCCCTTTTCGTAAATTTTTAATTTTTTTTTTAATTTAAATTACTTGCTTTTCATTTCATTTATTTTCACTTTTTCTTACCTCTCCATTTCATGTTCTCTCAAAAACATTCGCTGACCTCTTCACACTTTCAGGTCAAACGGGTGGCGTCAGCGGCTGCGGTACACCCGGCTCTGGTCCACATTCGGGGCCGATGGGATCTGGCGGCACCGGTCCGCGTCGCATGAACAATAAAACTAAGGATTTGGTTAGTCCGAAATCAGGTATGTTACAGTTGTTGTGCGCCTAAAAGTCGACTAAGTTTATGCGTTTCTTAATTCCTTTTTGCGCTAAATATTCATAACAAAATATGCAGTTAAGCTATTTTATATACGCAACAGCTTTCTTGTTATACAAAATTGGTAAAAAACAACAAAAAACCCATTTATATATAAAAAAAAAAAACCAATTGCAAAATAATGAAAATTCAAGTAGGCGTAGACTGGCTTCAACCCGCACCACCATCACCACCACAGCAGCGCCGTTCTAACATAAATACAACCATAGTTTGCCAGTCACCGAGCA
>NW_016203545.1:0-2307 GCF_001687245.7 Rhagoletis zephyria
AAAGGCTAGTAAAGGTTTTGAATTGAGCGATTGCATGCTGACTGGAGTTCCACAATACGCAACCGTTTGCGACGTGGCTAGCGAAACTTTGCAGTTGTTANTAGAGAATGACCTCCTCTTAGGCAATTCAGACAAAGTTGTTGTCTCTTCGCCTCTGTATATCGCATAGAAGGCGAAAGGCTAGTAAAGGTTTTGAATTGAGCGATTGCATGCTGACTGGAGTTCCACAATACGCAACCGTTTGCGACGTGGCTAGCGAAACTTTGCAGTTGTTATTTAAGTATGACTTATTTCCTACCTGCTTGACTAATAACCTTAGTTTAAACGCGTTTTCGATATTTTCCAGACGTTGGCAACGATTTTCTAAAAATTTCGGAATCAAATTCCAAGTTGATATTTCATTCACAGTCGATTCTTCCTCCCATTTCGTGCGAGATGCAACGTCCAATTTTTGCGATACTAGCTGAATTAACATACAATCAGCAATCTGCTCTTTCGTACCCATAGTTTGTAGCGCGCGCAAATGGGCGTTTACGTTGTCGCTTAGTTCGCTAAACTTCGCCACGGAATCACCTTCTACTCTTTTAAGTTGTACGATGTCTCTTATATGTGCCTGAAAATTTAAGCGTGTGTTATCAAACCGAGATTTCAATAAGTCAATAGCTTCATCGTAGTTTTGTTCTGAAATTTCGAAAGAACGTATTGTATCCAACGCAGCGTCACACAGGCTGGAGCGAAGATGCTGAAATTTTTCAATCGTCAAATCCACATCTTGCTTCACCACAGTACTGAATATTGAAAAAAAGTCAGGACATTCGGTATAATTACCGCTGAATTTTGGAATATGTAGAACTGGTACCCTTTGTTTTGGCGGTGCGACGATAATCGATGGCCATTCGTCCGAAGTTGACCGCATGATCGAGCGATGAGATTCTGCGCCACGGCAAATATACAGCTGGCGCGTCAACTTCGTCTTCGCTTCGATGTAATGGCTAGAAAACATCGTCACTACGTCTTCAAGTTCGTCCTCATCCTCCAAATGCGCTTGAATACCATCAAATCTTTTTTCCAGTCGATCCACTTGCTCTATTCGGACTTCAACTGCTGCTTCGTCGAGCTCCTGGAGTGCTTCAATGTTAAGGGCGTTATTAATCGTTGTTATCTGCTGTATGAGAGAATCGTGCTTATTTTTCCTGGATTCGACTTCTGCTCTTTTGGACGGCGCCATGGGGCAATACTTTGTTTGTTAATACGCAAAATCTGTGATTCCAAAATCACGTCGGGGCCACCAAATGGTTTCGTAGACGGCAAGCCTTTTTACCGACCAGTGGCATTACAATAAAAAGACAACGAAATGATCGAAAGCTAGTACAAAATAAGCCAGTTTATTAGCGCCTATGCCCTTAAGCTTCAAGATCGCAGATGGAATTAATATTTCGTCATTATTATTGCTTCTGCTTAAAACTAGTTTTCAACTTATTGCAATCATTATACATAAATATTTACGCATGTGTGTACATCATAAAATAACGATTGGGCCTGTGCAGTAAAATCACCCGATTTAACGGTAGCATAAACAATAGATGTAGATATGTATACACATATGTACATGTGCAGTGTGTCAACGTATGAAATGAGCACAAAAAGGGAGTAAATCTCTATTGAGTGTTATTAGTCAACGTGTGAAATGAGCACAATAGAGAGTAAATAAATATTGCGTGTCATTAGCAGGGAACGGATTTTTAGGACCTAAAAACCTATAAAAAAAGGCAAAATAAAATAACGAAATAGGCTGGAAAAGGCAAAATAAAATAGCGAAAAAGGCAGGAAAAGGCACTAGGTGTTGCAAAAAAGGCAAAAAAAGGCAAAACAAAATAGCGAAAAAGGCAGGAAAAGGCACTAGGTATTGCAAAAAAAAGCAAAATAAGGCACTAAAAAAAGGCAGAAAATACGAATAACAATCAAAAAATACATTTATTTTAAAAATGTTTATATTACATGTAAAAAGAGAAAAACTATGAACTAGAACATTTGTACTTAGAATCTTTGACTATTTTATCCTTTCTAGTTTCTAACCCATAAAGCTTTAATCTGTATAGTTGTAGTAACATTAAACCACAAGATGCATTTTGAAGTTTTCTGGCAGCATTTTCATTCGATTTTCGCGAAGAAAAGCCTTGAATGTACTAAATGTGTGCTCGGCATAACGTCGTCTCAGAAAACGGATGACGAATGTGCAAAATCACGATTTTGGGATTTTGATGCAGATTTACTAAGTTGGACATGCTCTTTCGATTTCTGCAATCC
>NW_016203546.1:0-2001 GCF_001687245.7 Rhagoletis zephyria
CCTACTCATTGCTACCCAGAGGATACCTGGATATAAATATCCGGACGTTGTGAGCTGCGATTTGAACTGTACGCACAAGAATCGCTTCTGGCCACTCCCAGGTGAATGGCAGGCGAAAGCTTTCCACTTCTGCGCACGGATCCATGAAAGCTTACACCTCCCATAATAACATCCCAAAAGGATTTTTAGCCCATAGATCTAGTTTTGGCATGGGTATTTAAAAGGTGTGATCCTGTGTGCATGAAAAAATTTAGCATAATCCTATCATAAAATAGAATTATTCTGTAAAGTTACGGTTTAGGCCACGGCCGATGTGATGTAGTGGTTAGCAGCAAGCGGTTAGCGCAACATCAAAACAAAAAAAATTAATAGCGGTTAGCGGTAGCCCCTCCAGGCAATGGCAAACCTCCGGGTGTATTTCTACCATGAAAATCAGCTTTGTATATCTTTGTAGATCGTCTACTTAACTTTAAAGCTAAGTGTACACGGTAGAAAAGTCTTACTAGAGTGTTACTGAAATAAAAATCTCCTCTGCTCTCTCAATTAAGTTTACATGGTAGAGCAACTCTAAGAGATATTCAGTCTAGCTAGGTTCCAAATAGAGAAATCTCAACTTTTCTCTAGCGCGTACTCTACATATTGTGTACACGTTAGACAATTGTTACCTCTCGCCTAGAGTTAATTTTCTATCTTTCTCGAATTGTGGTCAACGCTTGTTGTGTGGCGCCTTCCGTGTACCGCTAACCCTTCGTCCATTTGACAGAATTCGCCTATTCGCTGACGTCATAAAATACTTTTTCGCGATGGGTTGAAAATTAAGTTTTCCAATTGTACTTACTTGCCGAAGAAAATGTTACATAAAAAATAAATCTGTATTTTTATGTGTATACATTTTTTATAGTGCGTGGCAACCATGTATCAGTCTACTTTTTGCCAGGCACTCTGACAAAAGAACAGAATAGCAACGACTTTTGCCAGAATGCCAGGCCACTTGCTGAATTTGGGGAATACCTTTGCAAATGAGCCGTTGAAATGCTTATGAATAAAGAGAAAATTTCCCGATAAGTTATATGGTAACGTTCCTGAAATGGAGTGCTTGCACCGAATATTTATTGTCGTAGCCATTTCAAAATTTAACCAACTGTGATGAAGTTATTGTCAAGACTTTACCATACGTCGCCGTAGAGCTTGCCAAATATAGCGTAGAGTTGTCGTAGGGTTTTCGATCTAGTCTCGATAAATAACTCTCACGTAGACTGTGTAGATGAGCCTCTCGTAGATTATTTTACACATCTCTGGCGAAGTTTTTGTATAAATCTCGCATTTTTTTTTCTACCGTTTACAATAAAATAAGCATAAAAAATGTATTACTCAGCGTTAAATGCATTAAAAGTGCTATTTTTCGATGAAAACC
Source organism: Rhagoletis zephyria (assembly GCF_001687245.7). NCBI lineage: Eukaryota > Metazoa > Arthropoda > Insecta > Diptera > Tephritidae > Rhagoletis > Rhagoletis zephyria. The sequence continues at coordinate 1,415 of NW_016203546.1, forward strand.
AAAAGCAAAAATTTTACCACATCACCACCTAGCCTAAATTTTAGGTAAAAATAAACATCAAAAATAAATTCCTCGGCCCAAGAAATAGTAATGTACCATAACTTTCCAGAATAATTCCATTATTTGATCGAATTTAACTAAATTTTTTCTGTGTACAGGGTCACCAACTTTAAATACGCTTAAAAATAAAACCAGATCTACATAACTACGGGCTAAAAATCCTTTTGGGATTTTATTTTTGGAGGTGTAAACTTGCTGCACTATACTTTTTTGTCCCAATCATTTTAAATTTTGTAATCATCTGGTCACACTGTTAGTAGTCACAGACCAACTCAGGCTCTGTTGGCAACTTCGTGCTATTTTCACTAAATTTAGTGCTTTTCTTTATTCAAAACGCGAAAATTTCTGAAGACACCAAATCTTTAAATCTTAAAAAAAATGGGAGCACCCTTTATAGGAATCGTAAGTTTGTAAGAAACTTTTCAAAAATGGAAACAAAATCGTGGCACAATGACAATCATTAGCGAGAGAGCATATATTTACCAACAAAATATTGTGACAGCACTCTCAATCATGCCAGAGTTCAA
>NW_016203546.1:2011-2309 GCF_001687245.7 Rhagoletis zephyria
AAATTAAAAAAAAGAAGAATCGAAATCGGATGAGATTTGAAAAGTAGACAGCTTTTTTGACACAAAAATGTTTTAGCCAACTATGCGCCGGTGGATAATACGCTCAGTCAGGAAAACATTTATAAATTTTGCTTACATCTAAGCGATACGGCAACGCTGGACACGGCTGCATATTATAAAATAAGAACATGAATTTAACGTCGCTCGGACGAAAATATTTGAATTTATAGGAAACAGAATAAATTCGGCTGTCAAGGGAAAAACGTTGATTTTTAAATACTCCAATAAAAATTTCGTA
>NW_016203548.1:0-2306 GCF_001687245.7 Rhagoletis zephyria
ACACTTTGAATACTTAATGCTTTTGAATATCTAAATTATTAGTCGAAAAAGAAACATATTTACAAAAGTGAATGTAACCAAGCTGAACGGTTTTAAATCATATCATAAAGTTTTTGAAAATCTATGTATAGTCCTGAATGCACGCGCTATCATAACCCTACCAGGAAATTTTAGCTTGAGAAGCAAAATTATGATTCATAACTATTAAGTACTCTTATATTAGGCCAATTGAGAATGCTTATGTCTGAGTAAAAATTAAAAAGGTAAATGATAACTGTATTTCCACACGCACATGACTAGTGCTCGTCCGATACCATCATGTACTCGATGCCTGTATTCATTAAAAGTAGTTTTGGGCTGTATCGATACCAAAAGTACTCAGAACTCGATTCACAAAAGGATTGACAGCACCAGATTTTTAAAAGTATCGATACTGAGTACTCCAAAGAACTCAGTACTCACAAAAGAACTCGANAAGTACTCAGTACTCAAAAATACTCTGTTCTAATAGTCGCTTTGATACATGTACTCAGGATCGTTGAATAAGATACTGCCAGCTTGTGAGATTTCTACCCTAAGTATTGAAATGTTACCAACATGTGTATATTTAAAGAAAGTACTCAGTACTCTGTAAAATACCCGATACTTAAAAGTATCGATACAAAAGAACTCGACCCTCAAAATTACTCAATACTTCCCAACACTAATTAAAAGTATCGAAAAGAGTACTCGTTGTTACTCAAAATATCGTTATCAATTCTACTTGTACTCGCAAGTATTAACTCAGACGAGAAATTTTAGTTCAACATGCAGTGGAGAAAGGCTTATGAAAAGCGGAAACATGCCTTTTGATATCCTCCTATTTTGAAATGGGGTTACTTGAAAGTGCTGAAACAGGAGTCGTTAAGTAATGAGAAAGCTAATAGCTTACTTGTGTTTGATTCTTCTGTATCAAAACGAATTCTAGAAGATGCTGAGGAAAATCACACGCTGGCTACACATCCTGCGCTAATTACGACTTTTTTCCATTTTCAAGCGTTTTTTTAGATCTAAGCCTAGCAAAATCAAGTGGTTAATCGTTTTTTTTTTTCAAAAACTACAACACAGACCTATTTTCAGTTGATTTTCCTAAATTTATCAAACAAGTAAATACTTGCACTGTGTACTCGATACCCATGAAGTACTTGCACACGTGTATCGAAGTACAAAAATACTCGATACTTGGTAGAGGTACTCGAGTTTGTACTTCTAAGTACTGAAATCGGAACATCACTACACTCTTGGGATGGGATCTCACCTTACAGCCCTGAGATAACAATCGTTTTTTAATTAAATTCAAAATGACAAAGCCAATGCCGCAATCCCGAAACGAAATTTCGAATCGCAAAGGTCTAAAAAATCGATGCACTGGACTCGTCAGTCACATTTCGATTTAATTCAGAAGACACGAGTACGGGAAACAGTTGACGCTTTCATTTTGATGAGTTAGCACAGTGAGGTTCGAAAATTATATCAGAAAATAAGACAGCAAAGACAGAAATCTGGTAACAGATGTCCATAGAACACTTTCGATGTGGAGATAACACTTCTCAACGCTTCTTAAATGGCGACACGGGTGGCGCCTTTGATGAAGAAGAATCCGAACCAATGTATAAGGACGAAACTCACGTCCCTCCACTTGACTAAGATGAGTTGAGAGCAGCAATAAGGCAGCTTAAAAACAATAAGCCCCCGGAGCCGACGGCATACCGGCTGAGCTGTTGAAAGCCGGCGGTGAGGAGCAGTTATTAAGCAGAATTTGGTCTAGTGAATACATAGCCGAAGATCCACAAGAAATGAGATTCCGCCGTTTGCGCCAAATATCGCGTACGTTCATCGCGTCAAATTCTGAAAAATATACTCGATATGCAAATCGACGCACACGGTCTTTTTGGCGATTTTAGAGCTCCTTTTGCTGGCGAAGCTGTTTTGGTCTCGGCCCAAACCGACAAACGGCCAAATAAGAAAAAGCTCAGCGAGATCTCAAAATTAAGCTGTTATGAATAGTTTAAAGTACTGTGCGCTGTACTAAATACTCGGAGGGAATACATTTATTTGCTTTTTTGTACTAACACAGGTGTATGAATTTTCCTCAACCACTTGCACTACATTCATACACTGCCGGAACAAAGTATTGGCACAGCAAATTTTTTACAATATATGCAATAATTTTTACGCTAATATTTTTATTTTATTTTTTTTTTTTTTTAATATTTTTAACATAAAAATATAACTCCTAAACTTTGTGCAAAACTCGCGAAAATTCA
>NW_016203549.1:0-2306 GCF_001687245.7 Rhagoletis zephyria
GGACGTGCCGCTCCCCCTTTTACAAACTCACTTATATATAGCCTACTAATATAAGCACGTACTATAGATACGTCTGCGTACCAAATGCTAATTTTATTTGACTTATGATTCCTAATTTTCCACGGATTTTATGTTTCACTCAGTTATATATGCCACGCCCCTTTTTACAAACTCATGTACATATAGCCTACTGTAAGCACCTACCGATAGATATGTCTGCATACCTAATTTCAATTTCATGTATTATAGTTGATAAAAATTTCCACGCCTATGGGATGTGCCACGCCCCCTTTTACAAACCCCTTTATATATACTTTACTGCAAGCACCTAACATAGTTATGTCTGCATACCAAGTTCATGTGGCTCATAGTTCCGGAGTTATAGCTGATAAAGTATTCCTATGGGATGTGCCACGCCCACTTTTACAACCTCATTCATATATACCCTACTATAAGCATCTACCATATGTATGACTGAATAACAAATTTCTAGTTCATATGACTTATAGTTTCGGATTTATNGACTATAAGCACCTACCATATATATGACTGCTTACCAAATTTCAAGTTCATGTTACTTATGGTTCCGAAGTTATGCTTGATAACAAATTTCACGCCTATGGGATGTCCCACTCCCACTTTTACAAAGTCATTTATATATACTCTACTGTAAGCACCTACCATATATATGACTGTATACCAAATTTCAAGTTCATGTTACTTATGGTTTCGAAGTTATGACTGATTAAAAAGTTCACGCCTATGGGAGGTGCCACGCCCCCTTGTCGAATCCCAATTTTTTTACCCTATTATAGGCCCAGGTGTCATGCCAATACTCTAACAAAATTTTGTTCGATTCTGTCCGTCCGTTTAGGCTGCAACCTGGCACATACATACATAAATACTTCCACAAATATATAGTAGATATATCCTTCTCTTAGCGTAAAATAATTTTTGCGGGTGTCTCGGCCATCATGTAAGTTTCAAGTCAAAATATTACTTTTAAATTGCCTAATTATTTTCTAAATATGAGCCAAATCAGCAAGTAAATGCAATTTTTATGAATATCCCGACACCTAGCGATTAGATTTTTAGTCGAAATATTTGCCTTCAAGGTGCTGAAATATGTTCCAAATATGAACGAAATCGGTCCAGCNAACCTATCGTGTAAGTTTCAAGTCAAAATATTACTTTTAAATTGCCTAATAATTATTTTCTAAATATGAGCCAAATCAGCAAGTAAATGCAATTTTTATGAATATCCCGACACCTAGCGATTAGATTTTTAGTCGAAATATTTGCCTTCAAGGTGCTGAAATATGTTCCAAATATGAACGAAATCGGTCCAGCCGTTTAGTAGTTTAGTGACATTCAATATACGGAAAACTCTATGAAATTGTGAAATCGTGACGTCTCAGCTTTCTTCATTTTTCGGCAACAACAACAAAAAATTTCAAATTTTTTTAAATCAAAGAACCTTCCACACAGAAGGTCCAAAAATGTGATTTTTACAGAATTGAAATCGGTTCAGCCGTTTGGTCAGGCATCGCCGTCCCACGGAAAACATTTAATTTTTATATATATAGATTATGTATGTATATGAATGTGTGCAACTAATTGATTTAAAATATGTAGTCGATTTTCCAACAGGGTATGTTCAACCTATATACGTATTTATGCATTTGTGAAATGAAACTTATCTGTAACATGTTCGACGTTAAAATCGAACAAAACATGAAAACAAATTACATACATACATAAATATGTTCTTTGCAACATTTTGCGCTGCTAAAAGCACGCAACATTTGCGTTCTCTCGTCTTAAATTCGAAGGGTGTTTTTCAGTTGCTCAGTTTTTCAATCAACTTCGCTCGCTTTGGTTGTTATTTTGGTTTGTGCGGGCATGTGAAAAATAAGTAGTTGGTAATTTCTCGTAAATCCATTTAGATGTCATTCACAACTTGTTTTTAATAAACTTTCGCTATAATTTTCTAAGAAATAGAATAATGTGTGTCTTTTTGATGAAAGTGTAGTGGGAACTTCATAAAAACCTATCTCAAATAATGTGAGAAATGTACCATTTCAATCGATATTTAATATGCAAAAGCTGGTGAGAATAACGATTTTTCTTTATATATGATGATAGCGCTCTAATATTAGTTTGTTATCGAAAGATATATGTGCATGTACATATGTACATATATAACCATGTGCATACCGTAATAAAAACAATAGAAGCTACCCTAACAATCATTAACTGAGTTGAGTGAGTTGGAAAAAGTGTTTTATTTATCAAAAAATATATTT
>NW_016203550.1:0-2306 GCF_001687245.7 Rhagoletis zephyria
AGCGATGCGAGTCTAGGGATCAAATATACAAGAGATTAAAATGGAGAATATGCGTGAATTTGATCAACACAAACAAACAAACAAACATACCTTTTTGATGTTTCCACCGGTGAGCGGCAAGTTGAAGCACCAGCCCGTCTGCAGGTCGAGCCTCTTCAAGGCGGCCACGTACCCGTCCACCTTCTTCAGATTGGCCGCGTACTCGTCGGTTGTTTTGGCCAGCTTCCGGTCGGCCGCTTCAGTGGCCAGTCGGCGGTACACCTCCTTGACGACGCAGGCGAGGAAAGCCTCCTCTTCTTGAGGCTTTAAACGGTGGCCCATGATGAGGCGTCGGTTTTTGGTTGGTTGGCGAGGTCAGATAAAATCTGTGGTTGAGCAACTAAAGAAACAGTCGTTAAAAACACTTCAAGAATTTAAAAAGGCGCCAGAATCCGAAAAAAAACTTTTTTTTGAGAGCCAGAGCTGAAAAAGGCGCAACACAAAATCAAGCACATTTTTGCCCCTTCACAGAGTACAGTACACTAGAAGAGCACGTGTGATTTGGCAGTGGGCAGAAACTTCCAAAAAGAAGTGGTCAGATCAAGTCAAGTCTCCTTCAAGTTCTTTGCATCACCACCACTACCACTCCCGCCGCCCTTGCTTCAGTATGGCATCCTCAATTGCTCCATTGTCGCCTGATTACACTTCCAAAATGACCACCTTTAGTCTCGAACGCTGCTGGGTCATCGAGAACTTTGAGTTCTACCGAGTGGAGCCGCTCAGCTACAAGCCTCTGGAGTCGCCGGTGTACTACGCACCAGAGCACAATCTGCAGTTTAAAATCTGTTTTTGGCCTAATGGAACTGGTCAAAAACAGGAATCGAACAAAAAGTATGCTGCTGCTGGTGTGCTGGTAAAGAGCATTTCCGGTGATGATCATGGTGGTGATGATGGCAAAAGTCGCTACTGGAAGGAGGATGCAGTGATTGTCATCGATTACGACATTACATCAAAGTTAGAAGTTGGTCAAGCTCATAGTATTTATAATGCCTGTTGGAGAAGTAAGTAAAAAGTGTTATTTTAAAATTCCAAACGTTTAACATTAACTTTATTTTACTGTTTTGTTTCATTTAAAAGAAAAACACTCGATTCAAGTGAACTCGCCAAGTTTGTCTCCAAATGAATTTCAAGTTGAAGGTAGCGGAAGTTATGTTAGTCTTAGAGAAAACTCCAAAGGACAGCTTGTTTTACAGTGCAAGGCAAGTCGCGCCATAATTTTCAATAGTTTGTAGTGCCTCCGCATGCAATTTTTTTTAAATTTTTTTCAGATCAAAGTCTCCTACCTGACTGACTCCTTCTCAGGCATCTTTTGCCTTCCTCCTGCTCTGACTTCAACTGAAGTGGCTCGATGTGGAGACCACCTTGAGAAGATGAAAGCTCTCCTGAAGACGGGCGCCAACAGTGACATCACCNGTGACATCACCCTGGTGGCTGGAGTTCAGGAGTTCAAGGTTCACAAGCTGCACCTGTCCACTCACTCGGCCGTCTTTGCAGCCATGTTCCAGCACGAGAACACCAAAGAGACAATTGAGAAGAAGGTGGTCATTGAGGATGTGTCTGCTGAAGTGATGCGCACTCTGCTCCACTACATTTACACAGGCACCGTTGAGAACAAGAATGATCTGTCTGTTGAGCTCTTCTCTGCAGCCGATAAAGTAGGTTTTCTTTTCAGTTTTGACTTTTAACGTTAATATCTGTTTCTAATTTATTTTTCAAATCCCCAGTACGAGGTGAACGCCCTGAAGGAGGCCTGTGAGCGGCAGCTCTCCCTGAAGCTGACCACCGACTCGGTCTTCTCTGTTCTCATGTACGCTGATCTGCACAGTGCCACCAGGCTGAAGGAGAACTGCCTCAAGTTTGTCACCTTTCACTCTGCTCAGTTGATCTGCAGCACCTCCACCGCCTGGAAGCAGTTCACCGCCGCCGCTCGTCCTGAACTGGTCAACGAAGTGGTCTTTCGAGTGGCAGCCAAGTAGACGACCTGGACTTGTAAAAAGGCTGACTGCTCACCAGTAAGTCAAAGTTACAAAGAGCGATGTTAAAAGGACAACTTGTGCTCACCGGTTTTTTTTGTAGAGAGAAAGTGGAAAGCGTTAACGGTAGCGGTTGAAATAAAAATAGTGGAAATGCATAAAGGTGAATAAAAGCTCAAGAGAATAAATAAACATAGGAGACAATGAAGAAGAAGGAGAGGAAGAAAAAGCTCATAGAAGTTAGGTAAAAGCAATGCAAATAGCTGGAGGAGGAGGAGGAGTAGAACGAGATGT
>NW_016203551.1:0-2306 GCF_001687245.7 Rhagoletis zephyria
AAGCAAATCGGACTATAATAAGATTTTTTCGAATAGACCGGTTCCTGGTACACCTACCCGAAAAAGGTAAATTTTTTTAGCCTAAAACATGGTGGTTACCGAAAGCTATTTGTATACAAAATTTCATGAAAATCTGACCAGCCGTTCGCGAGATTACCTGTTACAAAAAAAAGGGACTTCTCTTTATATAATTAGTATAGACTAGTATAGATTAGATATTCTCATGCGGGTCATGGCATTCTTTACGTTTTCCGCTAGTGGGTGCTTTTCGACATTTTACGCTCGAAAATTTATTGTTTTGCATAACTAACCGGCGTAGCCTGTAGTTGACATTGGATCGTCGAAATATTTTTGCATAATATATTTGCATATTTTGCAACGCTTTTGCTTTAAAAAAAAATTATTTGCAAAAGGGTTTGGTTTTTTATGGGTCATATATTTAGTGTTTCCTGCCACACAGCTTAACGCAGCTACAAACCTGAAACTTTAATGTCGTAGTGCTAGGCAAAAAAAGAGGAGGAAAAATTATAAAAAATGTACATATTTATGTAGGTATGTATATACATATGTTTACGGTGACCATAAATATAGATTCAAAATGAAGGACAATTTTTCACAAATACGCCTACATATATTTACGTAGTACAAAAATATCAAGAGTATTTATGATTCTAAATTCTTAATACATTTTAAACTTTAAAAACGAATCACCTTTTCTTCAATCTATTTTTACATGAATGTTTATAAAAGTATAGTAAAACATATTATAATTACAATAGCTTACACGAAAAGTGAAAATCTTTAAAAGATTATTTTATAGGCAAATTTTGAGTCGTTCAAAACGAAAACAATACCCTTTTTTTTNACGCAGGACCGACCTTTGAAAAACAGTACGGTCCTGCAAAAGACAGAACGGATGGTCACCGTACATATGTTAGTAGTGGCGCAAGAATAAACGGAAGTTGTCATTTGTTATCACAAGCACAGAAAATTTTACAGATTTGTGTATATACAAGTTGTTAACTTACTCATAGTTTATTTGCTCATAAATGATAAATTGCTGGTGTGATCTAACCAAGCAGCCAACAGGAAAAAGCCAACAAAAAAAAAAATACAAATAGGGTTAGTTGGACTGCTTCTACAGCTTCGATGCTGCCGGCTGCTGACCTTTTCCTTCTCATATGCCACTCAAAATAGGCAGCCTAATCCGCTTCACTTGGTTTGAATAAAAAAACTTTAGTAATTTTTTATATTTTTTTATGTATTTTTTGATTTTTTTTTTGTATTTTTCTTTATTTTTCCTTGTTTGCCTTTTCTCTCCCCCTTTTTTTGTCAACAATCAGCCCATTGGCAGTCATAACTCGAATACTCTTCAGCCTGCCGTCCGTGCTGTTGGCTCTGCTGTTGGTTTGGAAGCCGAACGCAATCATATTTTTATGAAAATGCAAATTCGCCAAAGTTTTGCCATCAACCGTCGTCGTGCGTCCCCCCACCTCGCGCCGAACTAAAGGACGTTTTAAATGCCAGGGGCTGAAAAGTAAGTGCCTCGTCAAACAAGCATATATAAACGAACAGATAGACAGTCAGCCAAAGCCAACAAGCAACCAGCAAGCCGACAAACAATCCGGCCAGCCAGCCAGCTAACACGAGTTCAATGTTTACCTCGGCAACTGCGTACGGAGCAAAAATCTGTGAATGCGTTGATGGGGGCGCAAATACACTGGCGAGCGTGCACAGTTACTGGCAGAAGGATAATACACGCTTACCACAGCGTGGTTGCCACCAACAAGCGGCATAACTAGAGCAGCTACTAGCCAACTCGATGCTTCAGCAGTCCTGCCAGCAGTCTCTACTCTCTGAATGTGGAGAGTGTGGCTGTTTGCGTGTGTGGGCGTTGTGGCCATTACTAAGCTTGTGTGGTACGCGGGCGACCGACAAGTGTGTGGCAAAGGATTATCGCATACATTTTTTGCACTCTACGCCAGAGTTTCGATAAAATGATTTGCAAACAAATTGGTTCAGGAAATTCGATTGAGCTGTGAGATTTCTTTTGTCAACAGTGGTGGGAAAAGCATAGCAGCGGAGAAGTGTACTTGGAGTGGCATAAAAATAATGATAGAAAAAATGAAAAATAAAGCAAACAGAAAAAAAAATGAGCAACAGTGATGATGACAACAAGCAGCTGACAAGTGCAAAAAGATCGACGAAAAATCCGCACCTTCTTCACCATCCACATCACTAACAACATCAACAAACGGTTATGACAATGGCTAACGGCTGGGGTTAGCAAACTTGCTCAACTTTGT
>NW_016203552.1:0-2306 GCF_001687245.7 Rhagoletis zephyria
GAAAAGATACTTAAAAGTACTGAGTTTTATTTACATTTATCGGCATTCAGAAATAATTGCACTCAATTTCAAGTTTCAATAATTTTCTGGTACTTATACTCGGTAGAGTAAGCCATTCAATCGACTTAATTTGGAATTAACATATGTACATATTCACTTGAATAAAGTGCTGCGAGCTTGTGAGCTTTCTACACTTTATAGTGACAATTACAAACATACCTTGATGTTCAAGTGAATAAAAACAAACAGATTTTTCATGTTGCCGCATACAAAAAATCGCTTAAATTTGTGTGTAAATTATGCTTGAGATTAATGCCATTATATCAAATGCTTTAATTCAAATTATCAATGAAGTTGTCTTCATTATATTTACACCACCGCATATTTAAGGCTCAAATTTCTAGACTGCGCGCAAGAAAAAGGCACGCCAATACCTGTGTGTTGCATCATACAACTTTTTCAGCGTATTTCGTCCAAAGCGATTGATTGCCAGCCGGCGAACCGACCCATTGACGACCAAATCACTGGACGTGGGCTCGCAATTAATTGCGCTCAACATGCAAGCGCTATAAAATATAAGAGAAATTCGTCATTTTTCTCCACCAACAGATATTATCTGCGGCATTTTTTGTTTTATTTTATTTAAAAAAAAAAAAAATACATTACTGATTAGCAACGCACGCCTCGGCTTGGCAGTGTTCGCAGCGGCGCGCCTGCAATTTACACAATTTGCCGCGTTAGGCGTTGTTGGATCTGTCCATACATGTACATACATATGTACATCACACAGCAGATCTGATTTGACCGTAAGATTATGTTAATTATTTTTTATATTTTTGTTGTGAAGTTTTAATTAAGTGTGAAAATATGTTCGTAATTAGCATCAGTTTTGAATAAAGTTACTCCACAGATGCTGCCTTGCCGAATTTATTGGTATCGTCCTCTATTAATTGCTCATGTCTACACTGTCATTTATAATCATAAAAGCCCGTGTTTTTTGTGCGATTTGGGTAAAACAAACTTTATTTCAAGTTATAATAAAAAAAGCTCATCACCTGTCTTACGGCAACAGAGGCATTAGTTGAAAGCACTAATAAACAATGTTGAACAAATTCATTGAATTATTCCATCAACAATAACAAAGTGACATTTTAAATGCATTCAAGAGTCACACATACTTACGCAAATTAAATAAATTCGAAGAGGCCTACTTTTGTAGTGACGTGCCTGTGGAAATATGTGTACCTCTGCCTAACCTTAAAATTTGTAAATTTCGTCGTGGTTATATTTGAGAGCCAAGGCCGAAGAGCCAACTTGTGGTGTGCGTCTTACTATTTTCACTCTAATGGGGGGATTTTTATTTTTTATGAGAAGATTTTTGGAAGTTACTAAAATATCATGCACGCGGAATATCCGTACCCTTAATGGCGAAGCTACCTCTGCCCGGCTGGTTGTGTCCTCATTAGGACAAAAGCTGACGTCACCGCTCTCAAAGAATTGCATTGGACGTGGAAAGACAAAAAACAGGTAGGACTTTGCGATGTCTGCTAAATACCGTTGCCACTTAAAAGAGCGAAAATTTGGTGTTGGATTTGTGATGGTAAGAGACTTCGTCACCGAGTACTGTCGTTCAAACCCCCCAACCCCCCGTTATCGTCCTCTCTTCCCTCCGCTTTTCCTTAATTGTTGCGCATATTGCCTCTGGTTGTTGTGAATCACTTTGTTATGATAATAAAAAAAATGGCTTCCGCAGCGATACGAACTATTTAATTGAGAAATATAATACCACTACTTAATTATATCAAGGCTTGATTCACAAGAATACTTACGCAAATGTTAATTTTGTCATTTTCTTGGCCACGGGAATAATGTGTTGGTCAAGTGTCTTGTATGTACATATGGTTAAAAAATGTATGTGTGCACATACATAAATACATATGTGAGAATATCTAGGACATACATATGTAAATTCATTCATACACAATCGTACTTATGTATGCGCATACGTAAGTATAAAGTATTGAACTATTTTGTGAAAGATGATGCTAATTTTGCTGCTCAATTTGATCACGATGGAAGCTAATGGTACCCCGTACGGTGTTTTGAATGCACTATGTATGTAGGTATGTATATAAAAGTGACAAAAATACAAATTCAAAAATATTAAAACAATACTGCTCTTCATCTGGATATGCAAATTTAATATGCAACGCAAAATGCTTTTTGCGTAACAATAGCAAATAAAGACAAAAAATGCATGAAATAAGATGAAAAGATGAATTGATTGATTGGCAAAGGGCAATAAA
>NW_016203553.1:0-2306 GCF_001687245.7 Rhagoletis zephyria
ACTGACATTAGTGAAGACGACGAACCGGAGCCACAAGTGGATGATGAAGGAGTCGGTGTCTCACCATCTGACTATGACGCGGCTGAAAAGTAACACAGCAGCTGGAGCTGACAGCCTGTCAGCTGAACTATTCAAGTACGGCGTCGAGGAGTTGATAGAGTGCATGCATCAAATCTTATGCATATTAGGGTCAGATACCCGGCGACTGGAATTTAAGTGTGGTCTGCCCAATCCATATTCGGTAGTAAGAAGCGCGAAGTCCGTTCTGCCTTTTCCAAGTTGGAAAAGAAAGCAAAGCGATTGGGTCTGGTGGTCAACGAAGGCAAGACGCCCTACCTCCTTTCATCAAACAAACAGTCAGCGCACTCGCACCTTGGCGTTCACGTCACTCTTAAAAGTTCTAATTTCGAGAAATTAGAAAATCTCGTTCACTTGTGTACCAGCATTAACACCAATTGTAATGTCAGCATGGAAATCCAACGCATAACAATTCGCTCGTGCCAGTGTTGGTATATGGCGCAGAAACAAGGACAATGACAAGATCTGATGAGGCGGCTCTTGGAGTATTAGATAGAATGATTTTTCCGAAGATTTGCGGGCGTTTACGCATTGGCGATGGTAGACAAGTGCCGCGGACGATGTGCTTTAAAACGACANGCAAATTCAGGCTATTAATTTCACAAATTCACCCACGTTTGACAAGATAACAATTACTTGACTAGCCCTTTCTATTGAACTTTTTGGTGGATGTAAATTAATATCCAAAACAAATTAATTATGGTGCCACATATTGGCTATGCTAAAAGCTTTCGCCCATCAATTGATTTCGCCTTATGATATGGCTGAAATTATGGAACGACAGACAGTTGTGTGTTGAAGAAAGGGATATGAAACAAAAAAGTTGCCATCATTTTTAAATGTTTTATATAAAAGTACACATGTATGTAGATGCCAGAACGCTAAATAAATACTAACGTACATACATTCATGCAATGCTTTTATTTGCCAATAGCTGCCATATAAAAAAATTAAGGTTTGTCTACAGTTGGAATTTCATATGTGCCCGGGCTATTTAATACGTACGTTAATGTTTGTACATATGTATACTCGATATTTATATTCGTTAAGCAGTTAATTGCCCTCAATCTGAGGATACTCACGAATGGTCTTATCGTTTTATCTCGCGAAAATTTATTCATGCGTTTATTCGGCTACAAATTGAAATATTTATTAATGCATTAATAGTAGTGCCAACATATTTATAACATTACATACATATCTAACCACACGTATATTTAAAAATGTTCATATACATAATAAAAACGTTTCAAATAAATTAATAGTTGCATATACATACATACATAAATCCTTACGCAAAACGTAGATACTTAAGTATGGTATGTACATATGTAAATATGCAAATATGTAAGCACGAGAGCGAGCGCATATCAACATGCAAAACTACAGGACTAATGGTTACGATCAACCATACAAAAGAGTTGGCGTGCAAAGGCAAAATATGTGTATCAATTGAGGTACACATGTATGTATAGATATAAAATTATAAAGGGTGGGCCAAATGAGACTAACATATGTTAAACACGTATAATTCTTGCAAAACTTATTTGTTTGTAATAATTTCTTTTTACATACTAAATCAGAAAATACCCATTGCGTTTCGCTGCGCCTTAAAAGAATTATTGTTTTATTACTCCTCCAAAAACTCATAAGGCCTCATTCATAAACAAGTAATTTTTAAGCAAAAAAAAACCGACTTCAATTCTCATATGACAATTGAGAATAACGTTAATTTCTTCTTGTTCCAACGATTGGATTTAAACCAAATTAATATGGGACCACCTTCGACGAATTGATAAGCTCCTACTTTTTTTAAGTCATTTAAAAATAACATGGATTCGAATAGCATTATCTTTCACTGAAGAAATATAAAATTATTTCTAGGTTGCTTATAAGACTTTTAGCAGTACTTGTTGAAGGCCTATCAATTTGCTTGATATACAGCTTAACCGTTTAGCACCTGAAGCTAAACGCCGGTTATTGTCCGCACCCTGGTTAGACAGACTTATAGCCATTTCCACAATATTAGAGTGAACTCTCTGCCCATGTGCACATTCGCATTCGCAAAAATTCGTATCATTTGATGCGACATTTTTTTGAAAATTGTTCTCTTTGTGAAATTTGAACTTCATTAGACTAAAAATGTATGGGCTATAAAACTTCATACCCAACAAGTAAGAAAGTCTAAGTTCGGGCGGAGCCGAACATTAAATACCCGGCGCAAGTAT
>NW_016203554.1:0-2306 GCF_001687245.7 Rhagoletis zephyria
AATAATAATAATAATAATAATAATAATAATGGGACATAAGGGCATAAAGCGCTGTAACCTATATACCTGAAATGGTCACTCCTACCTTAGGCTATTGATGTTTCTGGATGGAGATGATAACTTTTCTCCAAGGTGTATAAATCTAAGGCGAGTTATAAGCAGACAATCACATAATAATGTTCCGAGGTTTCCTCTTCCAACTCACAGAATCTGCAGTTCGTCTCATCAGAGAGTCCCATTTTGTGTAGATGGTACTTCAGCCAGCCAGCAGGGTCCTATCCGGTACCCAGTGAGAGTTCTTAAGCCCTCTCTGTTAAGATTTACCAGTCACTCAGAGATTCCACGAGAGGGAGTTATGAATCTTTTGGATTGCCTTTCGCCCTTTGTCGTGCGCCACTGAGTTGCAATTTGCGAGTGTATTCTGTGGACCGACCACAGAAAGGCAAAGGGCTGATCAAGCACTGTTGGATACCACAAGGTAACTCTGTTTTTGGTTCCTAGTTTTTCCAGCACCATCTTGCAACTGTCTACTAGTTTGTCACCGTTTTGCAAGAGTCAAGAGCTCTTAACGCTGCCACAAGTGAAAATCGATTTTATCATCGTATTGAATTAGGTTTGGGGATAACCCATTCATTTACCATGGAGTCTTTGGTAAGCATAAAATGATCGCGTGGCTTTATTGTTAACCGTTGTGAGATGTCAGTTCCAGTTGAGTCTCTTGTCTGACATCAACCTAGATATTTCGCCTGTTGTGCAAATTCAATCAATGTCTCAACCAATTTGGGTTTGGTTAAGTTGACCTTCATTCTTTTGGAAAAACGGAAGTTGATGGATTTAATTGGCTAATTGACAGTTACGCTTAGAGAAGACTGCACCCTGGAGCATAAAGTGTGCTCATTCCAGCCAGTGAGTATCATAAACACCGCATCAGATATTTTCCGATGTTTACTGTATTCAGTTTATACTTACTTGGTGCTAACTACTTGTGATCACAGTGATACTCTGCTCTTTTTGCTGTGAGCATATTTCCACTGCATAAAAGCAGTGAGCGTAAAAATGGTACGAGAAAATATCCCATTCCAGTCTTTGTTTTCATACGCGAATGTTTTTAGAGTGAATGTATTTAGAGTCAGAAAAATAGGCACTCGTGCTGTTCTCTGGTATATATGTACATATGTATTTTCTATGCAAAAATATAAGGGACCCCTATGGTTTTCAACGAACACTGGCACGAGTAATGTCGAATCAATTACTCTCTACTCGCAATGATAATTACACATAGTTATGTAGTTCTTTTTATAGAACCCATTCAGGAAAGAATATCCACAGAGATGCGTTTGTTTACAGCACGACTCGCTTTGTCTAGTTATTGTGGGGCAAGAACCAAGCAGCATTATGTGTAGTAATGAGCTTATTATTTAATTTCAAAGTTGCAAGTCACATTAAATGGCTACTTAAAGATCAGCAGATGAGCGCATGCGCCAATTGCAAAAAAAATGCAAGGTTATGTTTAAGTTTGGCACCACCTTCATAATAATAATAAAAATAGATTGGCGCTTACACATAAATATGTTAGTGTTTGGCCGAGCTTCTCCTCCGATTTGTGCCATGCGCCTTGATGTTGTCACACGAAGTGTGTTAAGAAAAAACCCTTTTTGCTAAATTTTTTTGCGATGTTGCTTTGACCAAGGCCTGAACCCAGGCGCTGCGGACTCGGAACTGGTGACTAGGAGGGCCATTTATTCGACCAACCCTATACAGTTTTTCTTTTTCGGTCTTTTATATACAAAGTCTAATGCGCTGATTATGGCAACTTAACGTAACTTACAGGCTCTCACTAAGACATTCTCTTAAATGGATATTTCTTATAATTGAACGGCCGAAACTTAACGTAACGTAATGCCACGTCGAATCTGCTTCATTTTGATTTTCTAAGTTCTACGTTCCGTTAAGTTAAGTTGCCATAATCAGGCTTTAAGAAAAAGTCACCTGCAAAAGACTTGTGTGTCGCATGTACTTACATATCTCCCAAAGTTTACACTGCTGACACAATGCAAAAAAGGATTAAAATTTTAAAACTAATTAAAAAGAAAATAAAGTAAAATATGTACAAAATTAACAACAAAATCATTTTTTCGCAAAATCTATAAAGGACCCTCTCATTAAAAAAAAACAACAACCTTTGCGACAGTTATTCGGAGCCACGCTGTATATTCCATTAAACCTCAAATATTATCCCTCAGAATATTAATGTAAGGTTGCCACTTATTTTCGACTCTACAAAATTTAACTAAAACTACGCAATA
>NW_016203555.1:0-2306 GCF_001687245.7 Rhagoletis zephyria
GTGCAGCGAAGCGGAATGGTGCTCAGGGTACCCAGCGTAGTCCGGGTGGTGGTGGCCGGCGGAACNACCAAGTCACAAGGCCAAGGGTCTGTTGGAGCCTGACTTCGCTTAGGCCTCGGTGGGCTCGGAGGTCGAAGCGGTGGCAGATTCAACGGACCACGAAGGCTTTAGGGCGGGACCTAATACCGGTTGTTTTAATTGCAAGCGGTTTGGTCATGTTTCAGCTGATTGTGGAAAGGAGATGAAGTGCTTCGGCTGTGGTAGGCCTGGGGCCATGAAGCGGGACTGCCCGGTGTGTGCAGCGAAGCGGAATGGTGCTCAGGGTACCCAGCGTAGTCCGGGTGGTGGTGGCCGGCGGAACCACAACCCGTTTAGGTCGGAGTCAAAGTCGAATAGTAGGGCGAATAGTTGGGCGAATTCGAAGTCGAATGTTAGGTCGGAAAATAAGTCGGGAAACGGGAGGTAGACCCCTGGGGCAGCAGGTCAGGTAGTCTTGTAGGGCGAGTTAGTAATCCTGCTAACTCCCAGCTGGCTAAAGTAGGGTTCGGTGATTCAGATATTCGGTTGTCTCAGACGGCTTCGATAAGCGTCCGTATTTGGTGCGTCGAGAACGGTAATTGGTCGGTTGGGTTGGGAAGTTTTCTCATCTTGGGGCGTTAGGGGGTCTTCATCGAATATTCCCTTGAAAGTTACGCTTGCGGATGGAGGCCATGTATCGGTGTTAGGTCCATCGGTCTCGCTGCCAATTGAGGTAGAAGGCAAGTCGGTCCTCCCTGTGTGCCTCGTAGTTCCTGGTTTGCCTCAGAGCGGTATCCTTGGGGNAGGTAGAGGGCAAGTCAGTCCTCGTTGAGTGCCTCATAGTTCCTGGCTTGCCTCAGAGCGTTATCCTTGGGGTCGATTTTTGGACCAAGGCGGGTATTATCCCGGATTTGATGAAAATGAGGTGGAGCTTTTCGCGGCCGGAACAGGACTGTTTTGCGGCGATAGCCGATCACTCCGCGTTAGGCAATAGAGAGGCTGGTGAATTAGTTGCCCGGGCGTTCAGGGCTATGCCAGAAGGGTTAGGTCGAACCCACCTTGTTGAGCATCGGATTAGGGTAAAAGCAGGAGTCGAACCTGTGAAGCAGAGGTATTACCCGGCGTCTCCCGTCATACATTCGCGTATAGACGAGGAGTTAAAAGACATGCTCGATAAGGGAGTAATTGAAAAGTCGCATAGTCCTTGGGCGTCCCCCGTAGTCNGCGTTATCCTTGGGGTCGATTTTTGGACCAAGGCGGGTATTATCCCGGATTTGATGAAAATGAGGTGGAGCTTTTCTCGGCCGGAACAGGACTGTTTGGCGGCGATAGTCGATCACTCCGAGTTAGGCAATAGAGAGGCTAGTGCTTTAGATGAATTAGTTGCCCGGGCGTTCAGGGCTATGCCAGAAGGGTTAGGTCGAACCCACCTTGTTGAGCATCGGATTAGGGTAAAAGCAGGAGTCGAACCTGTGAAGCAGAGGTATTACCCGGTGTCTCCCGTCATACAGTCGCGTATAGACGAGGAGTTAAAAGACATGCTCGATAAGGGAGTAATTGAAAAGTCGCATAGTCCTTGGGCGTCCCCCGTAGTCATGATTAGGAAGAAAGATGGGTCTTATAGGTTTTGTGTAGACTACAGGCTTTTAAATAAATGTAAAGAGAGAGATAGCTACCCCCTTCCTTATGTTTCGGCGACTTTAGATAAGCTAAGGGCCGCCAGGTTTTGTCCAGTCTGGACATTAAGTCCGCGTATTGGCAAATCCCGGTAGAGGTGCAGTCGAGACCCTTTACCGCTTTTACAGTACCAGGAAGAGGTCTATTCCAATTTAATCGTATGCCATACGGGTTGCATAACGCACCCGCGACTTGGCAAAGATTCATAGATTCAGTTATAGGTCCCGAATTAGAGCCCCATGTCTTTGTTTACCTTGATGACATCATTATCGTTACAAATAACTTCAATAAACATCTAGAGATTCTGCAGATAGTTTTAGATAGGTTAGCTAAAGCGGGCCTTAGGTTGAATAGGGATAAGTGCAACTTTTGTAGGCCAGAGTTAAAGTATTTAGGCTAGGTGGTAGACAAGCACGGTCTACACGTCGACCCAGAAAAGGTTGAAGCGATGGTTAACATCGAAAGGCCCAAAAATGTGAAACAGGTTAGGTCATTTATAGGTACAGTGTCCTGGTACCGTAGATTTATTAAGGACTTTGCTGAGTTAGTTATGCCTCTCACGGAATTAACAAAGAAAAACCGAAAGTTCGAGTGGAACGAAGATTGTGAAC
>NW_016203557.1:0-2306 GCF_001687245.7 Rhagoletis zephyria
ACAAAGCTTTTTTCAACTAGCTCTTGAATTTTTTCACGAACATTGGCAATGCATTTGACATGCAGTATAAAAAAATCCTCTGCATCACTTATAGTTGCCTTTTTCTTCTTCTTACCGGATGAGTCCTCGAATCTGAACGAAGGGTGCAGTGTAGAGTTCAGCAACGTAATCAATGTGCAGTCTTCCTTATCTATAAAAAACATTAGGTAATTTTTAAAAATGAAATTTAAAAAATACATACGTTATACTTAAATTATTGCTTTCTATAGCATCCTTTAGAGCTGATTTAGAGAGTTGATTTCGCAAATTTATTTGGTAATATTTACAAATCCTGTTTTTAAATTTTTCAAACTTGGACTTCAGAATATATTGCTTGGAAGGATACAACACGTCAAAGTCAATATTTATCTGTATAAAGCAATTTCAAATGATTGATATGAAAACAGATATTAAAAACATATTACCAAAGAAACTGATCTGCCGTCCAATAACTTCGGCCACTGTTTTAAAAAGTGCACGTTATTTAATTCCTTCAACTCTTTGCGTCGCAGAGGAAACGTCTTGGCCCATCTATCGCATACTGTATCCCAATTGGAGCAGTCACGTTGCCATTCTGTTTTAAGACCAGATAAAATCCTTTCGTCAAACTCTGGAGATTCGGAACATTTAGAAGACTCAACGATCGTAGCCTCAGCCGAAATAGTGCTTAGTCTTTTACGTTTGTAATAAAGGTTTACGTATTTTGAGTACAATTTTCCGGATGGGCTACCACCAACTTTTCTTTTAATGTAATAATAGTCCTGCAATTTAAGAAATGAAAATTAACTGTATATCTCTTATAATATCAAATAACAAAAATAGGATTCTCTTACCAGATATTCCTTTTCACCTGGAAAAAACTCTCCAATTTCTTTTACTATGTCCAAAAAGTGGTTTGTTCGCAATTCTATGTTGTGCTCAGCTGTGTAGCTACAAATTGCATTTATTAGTTTACAACGCTGACTTTCAGTTAGCCTGGGTGTTTTCTCGTCATCTGAACGCAATGAAATAAGTGATCGACCATCAGGACTTTCACGAAGCACTTCATCTAGCAAAAACTTTAAAATGATACAAGTATTATATGTATTATGGAATTTGTCGTCACCTGAAATGCAAAGAGATGTAACAAACATCGTCACTAAAATGGAAAAAGTTCTGACTAATTTTTTTCGTTAAACGAAGAAATCCATCATATCAATCAAAAATGAATTTTGAATTTTTTATTAGTTATGACTTTTTACATTTCAGCGTCGATGTTTGTTACGTCTTTTTGCATTTTCACTTTAAGAAAAATAAAACACCTTGTTGGTCCAATCTGAAATCGTTTTTTTAGGTCTCGAATGCTTTTGTTGTCGCCAAAGTTTTTCCCTGCACTCCGCCCGTTCGCCTACACTTTTAACAGCATCTGAGATATCCGCATCGTTTAGGTATTGCAGTCTTATGTAGGTTATGCCAGCGTCTAAAACGGAATCAATAATAACTCACTTTGTTAATAATTAAAAGTATACACACATACCAGATAGTTCCTTAAATAAATTTTCTTGGTTAAATTGAACCAGTAGCTCCTTCAGCTTCTCACACATTTTGTGCGCAGCGACGCAAATTATTTAACTGAACTTCAGATTTAAAAATCTTATTCTTAGCTTCACTCAGTGAAAGCAACGAAGTAGGCTACGGTGCGCTTCGTTGTTGTTACTGCTTTTGTTTCCCAACATCGAAGTAGGCTTTGCTTTGCTTCATTGTTGTTATTGTTTTTCTTCTCATTGCACTGCTCGCGTTGGCTGAACATTCGAGATGGCTATTAGCGATTCTACAATAGGTGCATTCTTTTGTAACCGAGCTACAAAAGAACACTCGCTTAAATTACGAAATACATGCAAAGCAACAACACAAACTCGGCTATTTATCCGAGTTCAGCCAGGTCGGTTAAAAAATACGCGACCTGAAGGGTAGTGTTGTTAAGTGAAAAATCTGTTCTATTGTGAATTGTTAATGGGAAAGTGGAGAGGGAAATTTTTGTTTCCTTATATACATGACTTATATTTTAAATAAGTATATATATTACGCAAATACCTCTCATAATTACTAATTTTCATAGGTTTTTGTATCTAAATCCAGTTAAACTAATCACGTGTTTCTCGTCAGTTACCAGCAGGGTTGTTTAAGTAGCTAAAAGGAAATTTTAACCGAGTTTAGCGTTCTTTTGTCGCTCGCTTACAAAAAAATGCACCTAATAGCGCAGTGGCAGTTTTTCGAACTATTACTGC
>NW_016203558.1:0-2305 GCF_001687245.7 Rhagoletis zephyria
AGGTCAGAAAGTACGGTTTTGTAGATTTGTCAGTTTTCGACTGACTAGTTTTCATTCAATTTTAAAGATCGAACTTGTTGTGAGGATAGGATTTATATGCCTTTAAAACTATGTATAATATTGCAGTGCAACACTCAAAAAGTGAAGGGAATGAGACCAGTTGCATTCATTAAAAGAGGTAAAAATATATTTCCATTATATATCGATTTGAAGTTGTGAATTTAAGGTTCGCAATTAAACAAGTTGGCCCTGTACTTGTCCATTGTCCATTGTGACTAAATAGTGGGACATTTTACTCCAGATTGTGAATTTTAACTATGCCGTCGGAACTTATACAACAGGGCAAGATATTTTTTTGTCATAGAACGTTAATTAATGAATAAAATTGCTTCAACAAAAATACCAAACGATTTCTTAGTTTAATGTAACTGTCATTTGAATGAATGTGACTGGTGGGACACTGAAAATAACTCTATTTTACCCTTGTGCACTCAAAGATGAATTTTAGCCAAAACACTTAATTTTCACGAACGATGTATTTGTGTTGTTAAATATGAATTATGTATACGCTCTCGTTTTCAATAAAAATTAGGTTTACATCGTCCCCTCAATATAACAATAGCGTATGTGCTCATACGTCATTATTTTTTTATTGCATATTTAGAATCTCCATCATTGATTCTATGTCTGGTCAAAATTTCGTCAAATTCTACTTCCACAAAGTGGGTCAAAATGTCATTGGAAAAAATGGTGTATAATTTCTTGTTTAAAAATTTCCTTCAAACAAAAAAAAAAACAAAAACTTTAAACTCGATTTTCTCAAAACCCAAAAAAAATTATACGCTATTTTTATATTGAGGGGACGATATAATCTTCATAGAAATATTAACAAATATTTAAAGTTGTGACTGGTGGGAAATCTCCTTGTGACTGCTGTAAAGTAATTATGCATACAAGTTTCAGTAGACAAAAATTACAACTTCTTTTGATTTTTTTTCCTACAGGTTAATGAGACTTAGTCATTTAAAAAGAGGTTACTACTGAAATAGATAATTGGGGCATATTTAAATTTATGTCGTTTTCCTCTTTTCAATGTTTTGGTATTTTTACTTCCTTGAAACACACACTCAAAGTGGCTGTGGTTGAAATTCACTCGGAAGTGAATTGCAGACCCTGCCCATTTATTCTATTTAAGGCCAAATTCACAGTGCCTAGTAATTCAGAATCGGCAGTTAACTACAGATTTTCCGTACAAAAAAAATCTGAAAATAGTACAAACAGCCCCTAGCAAGATGCCTGTAGGCTGGTGCAGCTCTGGCTATTGCTATAAGGATACAAATTAGAAAATGGATTAAAAGAGAAAATTTATGGATTTTCATGTTGCTGCCTTTTTGGTTTGTATGTTAAGTTAATTGCCGAAAACAAATAGAATGTTGTAACATTGTTGACTGTATTTTATGGTACTTACTAGTAGCATTGGTAGTAATCAGTATCAGCTTGTCATAGTTATAAACCAATTGCCCTAGATAACATTACCAAAAATGCTATTTGTAACACTATTTTTTTATCATTTTGCTAGTTTTCGCGAGGTTATGAATAATGCAGATAAGGTATTTTATTTATTTTAACTGCTGGCTACTAGTCGTTGTAAGCTCTCGGAGTAGGGCGTACATATCTCGAGAACGAGAGCAGCTAGCGAAAAAAAAATTCAATTTTGAGATAGAGAATTCAGGAAAAAAGGTTTGGTGGATAAAAAAATTACATTGACCTTTCAAATGGCCTACGAGGTTAAGGGGTTTTCATTTTTTTTTTTCCTTTTTTGGCCTGAAAACAGTATGCAGTGAATCTTTTGGAAAGTTAAAAAACATATATTTTTGCTGTTCTTGCGTCAAGGAATCCATTTCTATGGTCGTAGGAACCGAAAAATGCATTAAAAAGATTTTTTCTTAAAGTTCATTACACCATTTTTTTTAGACAAAATAAATATAAAAAATCCAAAATTTTACCTTTGAAGGTCACATTGAATAAAAAATTACCTTGACCTTCAAAACGACCCTTAAAAGTGAAAATTTTGAGCTTTTGCCTTTTTTTTAATCTAAAACCAACGGTTCCAGCGGTACAAAGGCATTTATTGTACTTAGTACTGCGACGTCTATATCGTTGTAAAGCTCATACAGCTCATCGTTAAATCGTCTGCGAAGAGAAGTTGACTTTATGCAGCGATGTCTGAATTTGGACTTTGGATTATTACGGAATTTGAATTTGGATTATTACGGACCTTTAGGCGTTGGCGATACGGAATACC
>NW_016203559.1:0-2305 GCF_001687245.7 Rhagoletis zephyria
TTATGTCAATCCGTTTTATTTTAATCGGCTGTTGAATTTCAGATTTTGAAAACACGGTTAAAATTAAATATTTTTTGCATTTTAATAATTTCGTAATTAAAGAATTTTTTTCTTTTGAAAATTTTTTTGATACAAAAAAATTCATTGAGTTTCGTAGTTAAAAGCACAGTATTTTGATATAAGTTTTATAATTGTGTGACTATCCCAAATGGAGACAATTGCTTTCGAACACAGACCGTCTACAGACCGGCTTGCCGACATATAAAAACCCAGTTTGCATTTTTGACCGTCTACAGACGGCATTGCCGGTTCGTAGGTCAACATTGTGTAAGAGAAAGCTGAAAATATGTGTAAGTATATCGGCGAGCCCGTCTCCAGACGGTTTGGGTTTTTCTCCCATGTAGGAAAAAGTTACTGTCACAGATCGAAATGGACATCAGTTTTGGATTTCTCCGGCTAAAATCACCCATTCCTGAATTTTTCAACTCTTAAAAAGTTGGCCTACTAGAGGGTTAATGTTGTTGGTTGCGGGAAATTTTCAATTGCTCCGATTTTTTGTGGGCAGGTTTTTATTGCTCCTTTTGATATTTGAAAGCCAAGGTGCTCGAGTTCTGTCTTGAAAAATTTCGATTTTTCTACTGAAACCCTCATATTTGCTTCAAGCAAGCTCTTCTTCAAGGTAGTCTTCTGTGTCTTGTCAGAAAATTATCACATCGTCAATATATAAAAAGCAGTATCTGCCAATATGTTCCATAAGGACGTCGTCAATCGCCCTCTGAAAAATACCAGAAGCATTCTTTAGCCCAAAGGGAAGACGTCAGAATTCGTATTTTCCATTACATGCTGAAAACGCGGTTTTTCGCGATCTTGCTCAGCGAGTTCGATTTGATGAAACCCGGACTTCAGGTCCAGGGTTGTAAAGAGTTTGGGATGGGGTATCAGTCCTCTATTGTTTTTCTGTTCAGTTTACGGAAGTCAATGAGTCATCGAGGCCCTTTTTGTCCATTACCCAAATGGGATTGTTATAGGGTGATCATGAACGTCGTATAATGCCATTTTGTAGATCTCTTATTTCATTTTTTACAAAATCCGCAACACCCAGCAAATATGTGTAAAACTTTGCGTAAGTCGACTCATTACCCCTAGTGCCGATTGTGGCCACAATATTGGTATTTTATGGTAATTTTTCGTTCAGGTCTGCAAAAACCCCAGATATGCGCTTGATCATAGTGTACAAATTTTCTCACCGATACTGACTCGGTTCGGAGCTGGAGATGACCCTTACCCGAGTCGTATTCTATAATGTCTTTTTTAAATTGATATTCACGTGAACCTTATTAAGCAAGTCCAGGCCTACGATCCCATCAAACAGAGTTAGATCTGGTAAGATGAAGAACTCTGATATAAGTTCAAATAAATGCATCTTGCGTTTCTTTTGTAATATTTGTGAATCCATGAATGGATTTCACCGTAAATTCTTTATCGACAGGCTTAACCCCTTTTAGGCCCTCTAGAGGTCTGATGTAATTCTTGGAGGCTCCCTTATCCGCAAGAAAATTTATCTTCCACCCTCATAGTGTCTTAGAAATCCAAGGCAGGAGAGATCTTCCCCTAAAAAATTCACTTCGTCTGCTTCTAGGGCTTCAAGAGCTGGCTCAGACAATTCTTCATGTGATTCTGAGTGTGTGTGACTCTTTATCGTGATTTTGTTTCAAATGATTCACTATTTGGAGTTTGGGTTCCGTACGCCGGTCGGAGGACGCGTGGCGCTTTTGAAATTGTCCATTTCGGTTTCCTATAGAATTTGTAATTTGCCGTACGCGAGATGACGAGGGGTCTACATCCGTCGGTTCCTGCTGAGGTTGTGAGACCCGATTTTCCCCCTGCCGATACTGGTTAGAATTTGCTTGCTCCTATAGTGCCTCACGAAATGAGGATATTTTTGGCCATCGGATTTTCCCTATTGTTCGCGTTCTGACTATTGTTGTCCCTGTTACCCCTTTGGCTGCTTTCAAATTTTTTTGTGACGGCGATTGACCTATTTCCGAAGCTGGCTGCGAATATGTCTCTCTTGATTCGCATCGACTCCCTGAGCGAGTGCCAACGCGGACGGTAGATCACTAGGTTTCGATGCAGAAAGGATATCACATAAGTGTCCAGAAATAAACACCCTAAGATCATTTTCGCGGTATTTTTCATTAACTGTATCTGCAATGTTCGCTTCGTGGGACATTTTTATTTTATTATCGAGTGAGGACAGTTTTTTCTCGACCTCGTCGTAAAATTCCAGGACACTAGAAGAGCC
>NW_016203560.1:0-2305 GCF_001687245.7 Rhagoletis zephyria
TGGTTTCACTACTTTTTTCTGGCAGCCACATAGACAATTGTGTCATCACACCATTAGCGTGAGCGCTCAGCTAAAAATGATGTTGACATAAATTTGCTCTGTCCGTGGTATATTGGTGGCTTCTTGGCTTGGTAGATCAATACTTGCAACGCCAGGCACCATAGGCATAGGTTAGTTTCGCGCGGACCCAGCGGTCAAAAAGTGGTCATGCTGTTTACCGGTAAGTATATGGCTGAAACGTGACAATATGCCATTTTCAAATTTTCAAATTTAGATTTTTCAATTTTAGTTAATATGCTAGCTTAGCCTCTATCTACGTTGACTGGTGGGTACACGTTTGTTACATTTTATATGCGATACCAGTTATTGCCTTATTTTTATGTACTCGTATTTGCTTTTACTTTCGCATCAGTATGCACAAAATGTGCGCCATTTTCGAAGTGTAATGATCAGTGATCCTTCAACGAGATCAGCGAAATTGATATATGGATGCTGTGGGTGATATGTGCCTAGCAGTAACGAGGAAAATATAATAATGAAAAAACAAATAAATGAGCGATCACTGTCGATCGATCGATCTATCGATGGCTCAAAAAGTGTTTGGCCTGCTTAGTCACTTGTGTGAAGTTTCCGCAGATTTATTGCACTTTCCCCCATTCACTTGACTTTTTTCGCGATACTGTATGGTTTGCAGCAGTTGTGGCACGTGAGTGTCAGGTGGTCGCTACGTATATGTATTACATATCCCACATACTGCAGGCAAATCATATACGTATTTAACATAAAAAATGTTAGTGACGTGATTCCATCAAAGCAACTATCAAAGCTAATCAGTGTTGGTGGCGACTACTCAACTTTATGCGTATCAACTAACTCAAATCATCAACTTAGTGGATGCAATTTTTGCTTCCACAGCATTGGCTTAGTTTACTTATATGCAAGCGTTGCTAAGAAATGCCGTTAATGATGTGCACGATCTGCTGCTGTACCATATGTCAGCGACTACTTACAGCACGCATCACTCTGATCGCCAATCCATGACAGTTGGGGATCAGATAAGGTGTAGGAGCAGCGGGGCAACGTATGCACAACTCATTTGGCAGCNTCACTCTGATCGCCAATCCATGACAGTTGGGGATCAGATAAGGTGTAGGAGCAGCGGGGCAACGTATGCACAACTTATTTGGCAGCTCATCGCTTTTGTGATGCGTGCACTTGCTCATTACTCTGCTCAATTACCGACTCACCAAGTGGAAAAACGCTGCGCACATGCAATGTTGGCAAACATGCAATTCAATTGCAAGCAAATTAACCCTGTCATGCCCGATATTGCCTATAGGCAACATTGAGATATTTTGGTTTATAGATCCCGGCGTTTGAAATATTTTTTCCAAAGGGTTGTTTCAAATGACACTTAGGAATGTTGCGAAGGCAAAAAAGCGAAATTGTATGCCATAATTATGGAACTAATTAGTTTTTAGCGTCTTTTCGTTGTGAATACTTGTGCGCAACAAAAATGTTACTGAAAATAGTTCTGCAACATTTTAAAAAATACACCAAATAATTTTTATTTTTTATAAACAAAAATGGTTAAGGTTATAAAATTAGTTTAAACAAATGAAATGAAGACATCGAATCTTACAAATTATTTTTAGTTTTTGTTAGAAAACTTTGTAAACATTTATTAACAACATTTCATAATGTCAAACCAGAAATCACAGACATTTAAAATTTATACCAGTTCATGTCTAAGGCCCAACCAACAATAACATTCCATCAAAAAAGTTTTAGCCTCACCCAATTTAATTCGGCCATGAGAGGGATAAGCTGATTTGCAATTTTCGTTTATTTTGCTGCACAGCGAGAACAAAATGTTTGTTGATTTTACATAGTAAGTATTGAATGGGTGGCGAGTAGTTTTTTAATTTCGTTCATATAAAATACAATTGGAAGCATATAGACGTACCTACTTGTAGGCCAACTTCGATCAGCATACGCGTTTTATGAAGCAATCATATGAATGTACATAGCAAAGACGCCCCTTAAAATTTGCCATTGCCTACGTAGAGAAAGTCAGTTAAATGTATCAATCAGAAAAATTTCAAAACTTTTGTGATAACTGACTGGCGTGCTGTTTTGGACCCGGCCAAAATCGCTTAGCTGGTTAAAGCGCCAATAAAGAGAAGAAGATAGTAGTGGAGCGGTTTTACAGCGTCGGTAACGGTAACTCTGCAAGAGCATCCCGCGGTCGGAACGAACACGGCGGATTAAAGTTGCACCCCGCAGCTCATGCTGTATTGGAATT
>NW_016203561.1:0-2305 GCF_001687245.7 Rhagoletis zephyria
CTTTACAACGACATGGACATAGTGCAGCGAATTAAAATACAGCGGCTCCGCTGGCTTGGCCATGTCGTTCGAATGGACACCGACGCTCCAGCTCTGAAAGTATTCAGCTCGGAACCCGCTGGTGGTAGTGGAGGCCCCCACTGCGATGTTAAGACCAGGTGGAGAAGGACTTGGCTTCATTTGGCATTTCCAATTGGCGTCAGTTGGCACAGAAAAGAGACGACTGGGCGTGCTTTGTTGAACTCGGCTAAAATCGCTTATACCATGTTCTGACCGACATCGAAAACATGTTTTCGTTGGTAAAACTGGTTTTCGACCTAAAACTTGTGTTTCCGTCCATGTAAAATCTGTCAAACGAAAACTAGTTTTCGATGAAAACCACTTGAAAATTCACGTTCCATTCATTCCAATCGGTGTCTGCACTAGTTTTTTTCGATTATTTATCGAAGTGGAAGTCATATTTTATCATCTTTAATACGTCATTTCGGATTTATTGCTAATTGGCTGGCCGAAATAAAGTAAGCATGGAAGTAAAAGGTTGTTAATGAAAAGAAATTGAAGGAAAAGTATTTTGGTGTTGTTTTTGTGTAGCAAAACTGTAAACAAAGAATGAAAGAAATGACAACGAAAACACCAACAGTCGGTGTGAACTGCCTTCAGCCCACAATCCCAAAACTCGTTNGGTGTAAGGAGGTTACAGTGCTAAATAAGAAGATGAAGGGCGTTTTTGAACCGAATTCTGAGATAGGGCGCTCTTCAACCCGCGTTCCCACGACAGTCGGGTCTACGTAACCGGAACGACCCAGATTTATATCTGGCCAAGGACTGTCACTCCAGCAACACTCCCCAAAATCTCTTTGGGGAATTTGTATGCTGTTACAACAACAACAACATAGGGGGCTCTTCAACCAAATTCGGATATAGGGTGTTTTTCAATAAAATTCCGAAGTACGGCGCTCTTGAAAAGTTTTCTGAGATAGGGCGTTTTCGAATTGGCTCCCGAGATAGGTCGATCTTCCACTCAGGTGACGACATACAAATTTAAGAGTACCGTTGGTTTCTTCAGTGTACAATGATCGGATCTAATTAATTTGTGACCGCTCTGAGGTGCCACCTCGCCTTTAAAAAATGAATTATAGAAATAGGTTAACGTGGTCCAAAGTTATGCGGTAACATACATAAAAATCAAAAACACATTCAACATTTGAAAACACATTTACATGTATGGCTGTAGTTCAGTGTGCAAAGACGCTTGATACAATTGATTGCTGCCAAGAGGGTGCGGGTTCAATTACCATCAAGACGGAACATTAAATTAATTGTTTTCTTCTTCTTAATTACGAAAAAGCATCTGTGCACTTCACGACGACATATATCATCATATGCGTATCTTTTTATTAAATTTTGCACGTTTTTTTGTTTAGTGCTAAAATTTTTTTTCCTCAGTGTACAAAAACGATAATTTTCCCTTATGAATTTTCAATTCTTCATTACTTCAGCAACCAAGGGAAAAGTGTAAAAAGAGTGAGAAATGCCAATTTCAAGTCCATTTATGCAGTCTTGAAAATTGGAGCGGAATGGTTTCATTAGTCACTGAAGAAGCACATTTTTCGCGGTTTCTAAATTTGACGTGTTGTGAAAGTAGAGGACGTGCAATAAGTTTTTAGATATAAGTATTTTAGTTTAGTCACTGTAGGTAAATTTAATAGTCTTTATTTAACATATCCTGGGCAATCCTTTTGAGGACTGTCCAATTGGACAATATTGCTTTGCATTTAGTCACTCCCTGGAAAACTTTTCTGTAATCCAGTTCTTTTATCTAAAAGTTATTTATACAACTGAAGAGACATTTTTGTGGAAAAAAACTAGAGATCCACCTAAGTCTTTCGGTATAACTTTGGCAAATATGACTTGATCGGTACGTGATAATTACCAAACTGAAGGTGAGACTTACTATTACTATTACTGATTGCTGATTTATAATAAAATATGATGAAAATCGTTCAGTTTATAAAAAAATTAAAAAAAAAAAATGTTTTTTTGTCAATTTCCTTTCATTGCAATTTTTATATTGTGTGCATAAACATAAGTAAACTAATTAAAGTTTCTAGAAGTTGTGCCGCCTGCTCAGTGTTTACATACTCATTTGCATAAACATATTCATTTTCGCGGTGATGGAAAATAATGGCTTTTCTATTAGAGCATTCGAAAGCGTTCCTAAATTTTCGAAAATTTGCAAACTATAGCTAATATTAAAGGTTAGGTTACACTGGCCGGCTGATGCGCCTTACATAGACCCGTTGGT
>NW_016203562.1:0-2305 GCF_001687245.7 Rhagoletis zephyria
TTCTGACTAATAATCTCCGCTAACTGCTCTAACGGCCACACAACTTACTCACTCAGTCAACGTCTAGTTTAGGCGAATGAGCGAGTGAGTGAGTGAACGAACTGACAGTCTTGTTCGAACGTGTCGCTATGAAGAAGAAGTTAAGAAGGAGTTAAGACTCTTCAAAGAGTGCGTGTGCTCTTTGAAAAGTACTTTTTTATTTTGAGTAGTACCTTTTTTCGGCTGCTTTTTTGGCGCCTGTGGCTACTACCACCGCTGATGAGTAAGCCACAGTTTGCGTAAGCAGCAGCAGCAGCTTCAACCTCAGCCTCAGATTGATAGTATTCAAACAACAAACGAAATGACAACACATTGCAGGCCATTGTGTGTTTGTTGTTAGCTCACAACAAGTGGCTGCTGCTGCTGTTTTCCCTATCGGTCCTGTTTTTTTCGTCTCACTCTTCGCTTCACGGACGGTTGCCGATGATGAAGTTGGAGAGCTAGTTGGAGGACTGCTGCCGTTGCTCACACCACACATCGATCAGGTGATCTTTGTGTTCTCTCTGGTGAGTGGTGGTGAGTGTGCGCTCAAAAGAAGTCAACCTTTCCTTATTTCCTCATCAGCCCACCACCCCATGAAGAGAGCAAAAGTACACATCCACCCACAAATTTCACCCACCAGTAGTGGGCCACAGAATAAGCTGAGAATAAAAGTGCAAAGAAGCAGGAAGAATCTTCTAGACTGTACTCTATTTCTCAAGGAAGGAAGGAAGCCTGATCAAATTATGAGTGGACAGGCATAACTGAGTCGGTTAAGAGTGCAAAAGTTAGATTGTGAGTGCGTGATTGATCGATTGACAACGGTGGTGGTGAACTGGAAAGATTTTGTCTCAACTTTTTTCTATTCTATTCTCGCACCGGTGGAGGTGCACTTGGGAAAAAAGTGGAGGAAAGAGAAGAGAAGGAAGAAGAGTACATCCGTCAATCACCGAAACAAAATCGGCGAGATAATCGAAGCAGGCAGACACTACTGCACACATTAATTCCGACCACGAGAAGAGTGCGGTACAATCACCGTACACACACACATCGACATTATCGATCAGAGGAAGAGAGTACAGCACATCACCTCATACCACCATCGTGCTTCAAGGCTCGTCGTACTTGCTTCACATCGTATTAATGTACCTTCTTCTTCTTCTTCTGTTGACATTTAGTAGAGGAAGGAAGGTGACACTTTGGTAGTGTACAGCCACAAATAATTCATCCAAGTAATTCGTTGCCCTCCTCTTCAACAGCTTTAGCTTCAGCTTCAGCAACAGCCACTTTGCCCTCGAAAAAAGCTGCGTGCAGCGCTTGAAACATGCTACGGTTTGTGGTAGAGAGGAAGTGAAGCCTGATGTCTGGCCAAGCGCACAGCCACAGCCACTTTAGGCTCTGAAGAAAGCAAGTGATACTGTGCTCAAGAAAACTCTCGCTAGTACACTAGTGCACTTGTCAAGTTGTCGGCCACTGGCCACAGCATCAGACATCGAAGCAGTAGCAGCAGCTTTGCCTCGACACTGGCCTCAAGTGCAGGCAAGTGTGGGGGCGAGAGAGAGGTTACGGAGAGAAAATAAAGAGTAATGAATAAAACGAAAAGGATGAGGACAAAGAGCAGCAGCAAGAAAAGACGAAAAGGCGAGTACAAATAAGCAATGAGCAATAGGTGAAATAGCGACAAGGCCTATTAGTGATTCATAATCGCGGCAGTTCAGCCAACTGTGAGAGCATAGGAAATTACACTCTCGTTCAGTAGCAACAGCAGCAGCAGCAACTGCAGTGCACATTGTGTCAGCTGCTGCTGCCAGCTAGAAACTAACAACAAATCCTTTCCTTTCCTCAAAACTGCTGCAAAGTTTAGCCAGTGAACATAAAACGCTCGAAAGGCTTGAGATAGCAATCCTCAAACGCGCGCGCTAGGATTAATTAATTGAACTAGGCAACAGCACTGAGCGACAATTTAGCAGCTGATTTTGAGCACTGACTTCACAAAAACTGCTGACTGCGTCACTGACCACTCTTAACCGCTAATTATGCTCAGCGGGAAAGAAAAGAGCAACAAAGGTAATCGTGTTTTTAAATTCCACCAAAGGGTAGTGAATATCAGCGTCATCGCCAACTTCAACATCATCATCATCATCATCGACGCTAGTGTCGCAACAACAGCAGCAGTTGATGAAGAAAGCTCAAATACCATCAACTCCAGTTTTGATGATTAGCATCATGGTAATCGATTGCGGCTGCTGCTGCTATTTTATTATTGGGTAGGTCGTCGTCGTCGTCG
>NW_016203563.1:0-2305 GCF_001687245.7 Rhagoletis zephyria
GCTACCTCGATATCGAGGAAAAATTCCAGCGAATATTCCTTGCTGTGCAGTCCTTTTTCAATCGTTGATACAACTTCATGGAATGTGGTCTCCAATGAAATTGCAATTTCTTAGATTGCGCCGAATATGTTCATCTTTGGAGTTTTTGGAAAAAATGAAATGCGATTTATCGCCCTGAAATCTTTAAGTGTGACATATTTGCGGGAATCGATAATGCATTTGCGAAATGCGGCTTTTTACACAGAGATGACAAACGGAACCAACCCAAAAATTCCATGTGAAACGGTTCTTCGATACACCTCGATTCACACTCACTCGCGGCGTAATTGTTTTGAGTTTGTCTGAGTGTGTATTTCATTATAATTACAAATGTTTGCGAATTGCATATGTCATCTACTTACATACACACATATAAATATACATATAACCGTTACGCATTGCAAGTCACACAATTTCAACGTTAAGTATTTGGTACTTTTGTTTTTCTTTCACTGTCGCTACTAAGTTTGTTTAATGTGAAATGTCTGGTCCGAATGTCCCCTTTATCCTTTGTCCTCCTTTGTTATTACTCCTTTGTTATTCGCTTTGCCGTTATTCTTATTACTTTTGTAACCATTGTTGATCAAAATTTTCAACTCCATTAAACTTGATAAGCGCACGTTGCGAGTATAAAAATCTTTAATGGTTCCTATGAGTGGTAGCAGTAAATGGCAGGTTCCACTAACGAAAGTGCGTGTTTGAGTGCCATTTGCCAATTGGCCTTCTACGCTGTATTTTTGTTTGCTAAGAGACAACTAAGAGAAAAATGGGTTATGAAGGTAGAAAATGACATTATGGCTGAAAGCAGAGTTGAATATCATTTTCTGCAGAATTGATTGCTAATGAGTGGCAAATGGATTAATGCTTCTTACCAACCACACAGAGGGTAGTTTAATTTGAGTGAATAATTTTTCGAAAGGCATTTGTAATGTTATTTTCCTTCGAAGATGCATACAGAATCTGTGTTGCAAATAGTTATGCGATTATTTACACAAAATAGTGGAGGTTAATCTTTATTTAGATAAATGATTTAAAAATTATTTAAAATAATAGCTTTTTCATGAGGACCCGCCCGCGTGATATACGGTTTAACTTTATGCTGGCAAATGTTACAGCTGCACCTCAATCTGTTGTACCGAATATATGTAAATGCTACTTTTCTAAGACTATATTCAAACTGGCCGATTAGCTGAGCCTATAAAGCTTTCAATTGCGGCATTGAGTTTGGTGTTCACACACACGTCAGCTGCGCAATTAGCGATACGAAATCAGTTGTTGGTTTACCAACAGTGATGGAAGAGTTGGTACAATCGTACCGTTATTTAGCTCGAAAGTACATTCGGTACAAACACACAATTTTAGGTATATTTGGAACGTAGCCAAATAGCTTCTCAGGAAATCAGTTCTTATTTTTATATAGATTTCAATGCATTTTCTAGTTCGGGCAATTGGTCTAATGGTTTCCCTCCTTTGTGTCAAAGTAACGCAACTGTAGTTGTTTGCGCCAGATAGACGGAAAGTATTTCTTTTTAAAACGTCACATCGATGAACTCGGAGGAAAGTGACTCACTTTTTGTTATCCTCCTATATGTCTTTATATAGAAATACATATTTACTTTTTAGGTACATCTGTCTACTTTTAGGTAAAGTCTTCCGTAAACTAGGTACAATTTTATAATTAAATTTTCCATCCCTGATGGAATATGGGCTGTAAAAGAGGACCAGAATCAATCAGCTGATTGCTCTTTATTCAATAAACATACCTCCAAGTCAAAATAAAAACATACCTAGCAGGGTTGCATAGTGAATCTGATACAAATTAATTGCCACTTAATTATTAATTGGCCAATTAATAATTTGTATTTTTAAATGATAA
Organism: Rhagoletis zephyria; assembly: GCF_001687245.7. Lineage (NCBI taxonomy): Eukaryota > Metazoa > Arthropoda > Insecta > Diptera > Tephritidae > Rhagoletis > Rhagoletis zephyria. Next base: position 1,916 of record NW_016203563.1, read on the forward strand.
ATTGGGTAACAATTAAGGCTTAAATTGGTGAAAAGGTTCTTAATAGCCAATTAGATGCCTCTTTGAACATAGTCTAATGCGTTCTAATATATAGTATACACGAGTACATGCAAAAAAGTAGCATTTACATGTGCAAATACATATCGTGTAAAAGTCCTGTAAGGAGTTATGCTGATCATTTTGATGCTGTTACTCAGATCTTTATCGAATCAGTCTCGATATTTGCCTTTCCTGGGAATTCTGGGATAGAAATTATGTCTCAAGACACGGTGAATATTTGTGTCACACTTTAGCTAACTTATACGTTTCAGTAGAAAGAGCAACTTATCTTCCATAGATAATCTTTATATGTAAGAATATAGTTTAAGTTTCATATCGATTTAAATTGCT
>NW_016203564.1:0-2305 GCF_001687245.7 Rhagoletis zephyria
TTACTTTTACCACTTTAAAATCATAGTTTTCAGCAGCTAATAAGTTTTGTGAATGTTGCGCATATTTTGTGGAAAAGCCTCGGTCTTGCACACTTCATTTCAGTGAATTTTTTATAACATTTTCAAATAGTATATGTAGTTTCTGTAACAAAAATGCGGAACATTAAATGCCAATATGGCGAAATTATTTGTTATATATCTTACCGCCTTAATTGATCTTCGCTCAAGCAGTGATGCCAGATTGTGGGTAATTTCCCTATTTGAGGGACATTTAAAATAAAAAAGCGATTTTCTTTGACACAGCTATCGATGCATAATTGATCAAAATTCAAGAATATTCGACACTCTTACGTAATTAATCGTTCTGAACATGTGAGGGGGAGTGCAAGATATATAATTATTAAAAAGTATAAGGAAAATTTTGAAAATTTTCTCACGTTTACCAATTTAAGCGCTGAGTAACAAAGAATATTTTTAATTGTCTCTATTATTTCATTTAAAAAGCGGAAAAAAATTTTAAAGTCACCAAAAAAAATCATATTCGCTTACCCAATGCAAATAATTTGTAACAGTGATAGTTTTAAGAATTGCCAGTAAGTGTACAAAAATAAAAAGTACAAATGTATGTTTGCATTAGTTACCTTAATATGGAAAAAAGTTTCATCAAAATGGGTTTAATAAATACTGAAGCTAATTTATTATTATTATTTTATATAAATGTTACTTCTTTACCACTGAAATATGTATGTATATGTTTTAAATTCGTTGGGAATTTTGTGGGATAACTTTTTAAAATGTGGGTAATTGAGGGATTTTGACCGCTGAGAAGGTCAACAACAACACAGCCGCAGCGACGACCACAGCGAATATCGGCTGGCCAAGCCAATAACTTTCAGCAGGCATATTTGAGTCGGTTTTCTGAGATAGTTAACTTAATATAAATATGTAGATCAATGCCCTTAAACTGAAGGCATTTGAATGAGGCAATAGGAAACCCAGTAGGGAAAGGAACTGGTTTAAATATAGATGTTCAACTGGTTTTTTATCCACCACAACTATTTAGTTGAAGACCTGACTTTCTTCCTTGGAACAAACTGTTGACTTTAACATGGCGATGTCCTAGGCATCAGTCAATTATCCGACTCTGCATTTGATTTCAACTACTTTTATTCATAAGTATGTAACAGGTATGCACTTGAGTGTTATACTTACATATATATACGTAAATTCGTGTTGTATGCATGCATGAAAGTTTCATGGAACGAAAAAATTGCATTAGTGCATTCCTAAACCAAAATAAAAAGCTCAAAATAACTTTGCTACAATCGCCATAAAAAGCTTGGTTTTATTTTCTTTTAAGCGCGCATGCGCAAAACTAACACTTATAAATTATACCCCATAATGTATTTAAACAGGCATGTGGAAACTAGTACAAAATTATGCAGCGGGTGTAACAGCTTAGCTGTGAAAAGCTTCGAAGGCAGCCTAAAGAAACTTGGAAGTTTAATTGTTTGGTGCTTAAAGCTCTTAGTGTTGGTAAGTGCCACCGTTTTTAAATGATGGTTTTTTCAATGTTGAAATAATATTGTGCAATTGTTATGGCTAGCAAACTCGCGAAAAGTGCATATTTTTAGTCACTGAATTGCTTAGCTAGAAACGAATTTTAATTTCGCTACGAATTGAAAGATGCCACTATAAGTCTATTTTAATAACATGAGAACCTTTAACTAAATTACTTTGTAGATTCGTGCAAATTAGTTTCATTAAGGTTCCCTTATATAATATTAATATATTTATGGATGTATGTATGTATGTATTTACAGCCAATTTCACGAAAGCAAGTTAAGTGAAAAATAATTTTAATTTTTGGAATTTTATATGGAAATTGACAAAAAAAAAATCATTTTCTATTTAAATTGCTGGTAAAACCCGCCATTAGTGTACGGTTAATATATTTGTCAAATATAGGCAAATACATACATGGGTAACATATTGAAAGTTTGGTATGAAATTTAAAAAACTTCCACGTTAGCCAAAAATTTCATTTCATATAAAAATCTTTATTCTAGTTATTTAAAATCTAAGCCAGCGGCAGCGACCGTAAAAAACAGCATCCAATTAATTGTTTTTCACATAGCGAAAAAATCGCCAGTTCACTCACACACAAACAAATAAATATTCGCAGTATGCAGTTAACAGCTAACAGCTAGCAGCACGCAGCGTTTTGTGGCGAGCGTTTTGTGGTGGTGTCGGCTAGCTAGCTCACATCTGCTGCTAATGTGTCAACAGTTGTAATGCATTTTAT
>NW_016203565.1:0-2305 GCF_001687245.7 Rhagoletis zephyria
GGACGGGGGTGGTTTCGCAACCAAATACACGTTTATATAGCGAGCCGCTTGCTCCAAGCAGACACCCGCTTGCAGCCGCACCTACTGGTGAACAGACGCTGCAAACTTCAGTGAGCCCTTAAACCGAATAAGTCAGAGTCGCCCCACCGAAGCTCCCTCTCTTTCTGCCGTGACCCAAGGCTCCACTCGGATTGGTTACCGCATCTCGCACATGGGTTGCTCACGTTGCCCAGAGTGCGCGAACGAGGACGCAAGAGTAGGGATTGAGTATAGCCATGCAACTGTAACTGCATACCCAGCGCAATGACTATACCCCATTGCACTCCTGTAGGAACATTACCTTTTATACATTTTACTACTCTGTTTCTATACAATGATTCATGTAACAAAATCATAATTTAAGCAAAAAAAAAAACATTTCGAGCTCTGTGACACTGTATTTTGTTGCACTTTTACACTTAACCAAGTTCGAAGAGATTTTGAAGCGATTATGATTACGTTTAATTTATAAAATTCTTGCAGCCATTAAATCTCACTTAATGCAATACTTGCCGTTCAAAACTTTCTGTGCAAATGCCAACGGTATAATTTCCCACAGTCCTGGCATGGCATACTACGTACAACAGTGACTGGCCTGGCGCTCCAAGTACATATTAACTTGCATTGCCATTGGTCCATTTAAACAGTTCCAACATTCTAATAAAAAAATATGTATGTGAAAACATGCAAAAACAATTTTGCCCATACTTTTTTTTCTGACGCTAAATGGGAAAAGTTTAAATGACGTTGCAGTTTGAATGCTGCCCTGTTGCACAGCTCGCATAAGTTAACACGACGCGCGCCCGCCGTTGCTATGTAGAATCCAGTGGGGTTTCTTGCTAGGCAAACAGATCTAGAAGTTGCTAGGTAAGCAATGAGTTAGCGAGCGATGAGAGGTCAAAAGTGAGCCCCACTTAAAAAAAAAAAAAAATATGCATTTTATTTTAGAAAGTTTCCATTGGCATTGGCACGGCACAGGCACGGTTTGCAGAAATAGTTGCTGCAGTACTACGGTCTGGGCGGTGATGAGACATTGTTTGTTTTTTCTTTGTCGCGTTTGTGCGTACTAAAACTTTCAATAAAAAAAATTATTAAATTGCACTTTGCGTCGGCATGACTGACAGCTGGTTTGTTGTGCTGGCTAGTTAGCGGATGTAAGCGCACGTACAAAGGTATAAGTACATAAACTACATATGAATACACATACATATGGATGTACGTTTTGTCCCAGTTGGGAAATAGCTACCCGTTGAAGTCTTTGTTTTTTTTTTTTGAATTGAAAAGCGCAAAAATTTAACCTACCAAATCGGGGACGCTTTATATTTTGGTGGTATTACCTACTTCCGGCCGAAACCGGACCGAAAGTCCATATTTTTAATAAGATACACCTATTTTTATTACAGATACGGATTCTGAGGATAAAAATATGTTATATTTGTTTGAAACTTTTTTCACGGAAGTGCCTTTTTAACCTCCGAATGACCTTCGAACTTCAACTCGGCTTGGACTTCTGAAAGAAATAGAAGACAAAAAAAAATACGAGCAAAAGATAGAGCATCCCCGACATGGTGTGCCATATTTTTTCGTTTTCCAATAAAAGATATTCACTCACTTCAGAAGACCAAGACAAGTTCGAAGGCCATTCGGAGGTTGAAAAGGCACTTCCGGGAAAAACGTTTCAAACAAAAGCCACGTATTTTTATCCTTAGAACCCGAATCTATAGTACAGAAATAGATGTCTAATTTAATAAAATGAACTTCCGGTCAGTTTAACCCATTTCCGGTAGAAATTAAAAATCAGTATTACCACCTGTTTACGCCACGCGCCTAAATTCAAACATATTAAGTGCAACCTTAATGTTTAACATTCTGTTAACGTTACGATAACATACCACCTGTTAATCGCCCCTTCGCCGAACGGTGAATTCTACTAAGGTTTCCTTTTGTTTAATAAACAGTTGGATAGGTTAACGTTAAAATATAGAAAAATAGACTACTCACTTCTTTTGCGAGACTACAAGGAAGAGGACACGTTCCAGCCACCACACTCCATCAATTCATCGAAGGTAATCTGTAACCTATACATATATAAATACATATCTCTATACACATATATTAGAATCCTAATAAAGATTGAATTATATTCTAATACCACGTTTTCGATTCCATTGTCTTTCATTTACAACATCGGTGTGAACGTGCAACATATTCTTGCCACGACGTTGCGTCGATGTTCACTTTTTTTTTTTTTTTTTGGTTTTTTTTT
>NW_016203566.1:0-2305 GCF_001687245.7 Rhagoletis zephyria
TTAATTTTAATGATTATTTTAATTTTCTTACATAACCCAACCATTAATATTAATTATTAATTATAATTGACAAAAATAATCATGATTAATTGCCATTAAAAAATAATCAAATAATTAGAAATAATCAAAATTAATCAAATTGTTTTTTAATTATTTGATTATTTTTAATTATTTGATTATCTTCAATTATTTGGTTATTTCTCATTATATGATTATTTTTTAATTATTTTTCCAAATAGATGAAGCTGTGTTTGGCAAGCAAGTTTTTATAAGTTAGTATTAAATAACTGATACCAAATTCACTGCAGTTTACAAGTAAGAAATGATTTCTCATAAGCATTTTCAATGTCTTTGCTATTCATTAATACTTTTACAAAGAATTTCGTAGAGGACACATTGAAGAAGATTTTCCATACAGACATAAGTATATGTGTATATTATTTGCATACTGACCGCTTATTATTTTATGAATTGTGTATTAGTCTTAACCGAAATTCTGGCCAAAAATGATTTCGGATGAAAATGTTAGCGATTCCTTTGCGGACGACGATGTTGTCGATCCAACATTTACACCACAAAAACCAAAAAGAAAATCGAATTTGGATTGCTCCACATCATCAGGAACACCCAAGTCTTCATTAAATATCATAATACGTGAAGAATTTCACATGGATGTTAAAAGAGTAAGTGTTCTTTATGTTGAACTGGTCTGCTCTTGGCGCTCAAAGCTGTTGTTGGGGGTTAAAGCTGTTGGATTTTGGTTTTGAATAACTAGTTTTGCTAATAGCAAATGCCCTGATTTAAAACATTGAAATGTACAGTGCTATGCAAAACAAATTGTTTTGGATTTTGAGCAACTCTGCACAGTGTGCAGATTCAACTTTTTTCGCGAAAAAAAAATTTTTCGTTGGATGAACAAAATTTCCTTTACATTTCAAAATCATCTTCAAATTAAGGGGTTCTCAATTGTTTCCGTTCTCTTACCTGAAAACAGTATGAGGTGAACTTCTAAAAAGTTTTAAACATATATTTTTGGTGTTCTTGCATCAAGGTATCCTTTTCATTGGTAGCAAGAACCGAAAAAGGCATTTATATATATTTTTTAAGTTCATTGCATGCTGTTTTTAGGTGAAAAGAAAGACAAAAAATCAAAAAGTTTAACTTTTTATGGCCATTTTGAAGGTCACATTGAATAAGGGTTTACTTTGACCTTCAAAGTTAAAATTTTAGATTTTTTGTCTTTCTTTTGACACCAAAAATATTTGTTTAAGACTTTTGTGTTATTATAACAATAATAACTTTTAATTTGCTAATTTCTTATATATCGTTCACACTACAGCATTAACCACAGAAATTACATTGCCGAACGTTGTACAATATATTATTCACAAGTTGAAATACAATAAAAAAAAAATTATAATAAAAATCAAATAATTATATTAATCGTATAATTAAAAAAAAAATCAAAAACAATTCAAAATAATCAAATAATTATATTCATCATCTAATTAAAAAATATCATAAATAATTTAAAATAATCAAAAATAACAAAATAATTATGCAAGTGAAATTAATTAATTAATTAATTATATATTTTTTTTAAGTAAATAATTATTAATCATAAAAAAGGTCCAAATAATCGTATTTAATCATTAAATGGTTACCCTAAAAACATGCTTTAATTAATAATCATTATGATTATTAATCATTATTTAACAGGTTCGTTTTTAAAATAAGCAAATGTTAAAATATACACGTAGTCACATGTTATGTTTTTTTTTTTTAATTTACCAAAAAATATAAAATATAAAGGAACTAGAATAATATATTTTTTTAAATTAATTACATAATTATCAACTTTAGAATTGCCATTTTACTTATATATGTACAACTGTGGTGCCACTATGTAGGCTCTGGGTTCGATCCCTGGTCGGCGCAACAGCAAAATTAGAAAAAGAGCGGCGGTCGCACCTCGTCAAGCAACGGTAAACTTCCGAGCATGTTGCTGTCTTGAAAAAGCTATAAAACTGCATACCCAAATAAAAATAAAAAAAAAATCTTCCAAATTTCACACTTTTATTCAGAATTTGAGAAAAATTTTAAGTATGCAGTTTCTATAGTCCATTTAATTCTGGTATAACAAAGTGCAAGTTTTATGTGCCTACAAAATACCGTTTTTTTCATTTTTGTGCATTTTCCTCTTAATTAATTTCCATAATCCTGATGGTTGTATATTTCGATGTACTGAGTTGAAGTACAACTGGTACGATGAGGAGTGTCAGGAAGCTGCAGAGAAAAAAGATGC
>NW_016203567.1:0-2305 GCF_001687245.7 Rhagoletis zephyria
ACTAATGCATGAAAATCCTAACCTCAAAAAAATCACCCGTTAGTTTTACCCTTTTTGTTTGCCTATCGAAGAAATTTGGTATTTTAAGTAGGTGCATCGTCTTGGCAATTATTCTCTATTTATTACGCATCGACACATTTTTTATACTCACTGTTAGTAGAATGAATATGATTAAATATATATAAAAAAGAAGTAAACACATTCACATGCTCTTCCATTCAATCACGTGTGAGCACAATTTTCCTTCAATCACATCTTAGCTATATACCTTCATTGCTTTACTCGGGGACGACAGGCAGCTTCTGCTGCATAGAATATTCAATTTTGTCATTTTGTGCGTTAAATGGGCGTGTAATGAGCGCTTTAAACATTTTATTACTTAGGGTGCATTAGTTTACTGGTAAGTGCATCCACGCATAAGGTAAAAATATTTGTACATTAGGCTGAGTCAATTTTTGTTTTTACCACATTGTGTGGTAATTTCTGATTCTGTTTATTTATCCATTAGTGCTTTTGCAGATATGTACAAATGTTCATATTTTACGATTTTTCCGATTTAAATTCTGTTTGCTGTCGATGCGGGGTAGCTTTGTTCTACAACTTATGAAACAAATTAAACACTGTTATGTAAAATTATAATTCTGAACATAGCATGGTAAATCAATTAAAAATGTTATAAACTAAAATAAAGGTATTCTGTATCTATTAGTTGTAACAAAAGGTGTACATTTTTGAGACTGGCATAGAACGAAAAAATTAAATTGTGAGAAAAAATAAATTTTTCTTTTAAAAGTGCGTAGGCTAGAAACTCATTTCCGACTTATAGTTTCTTCTATATTTCCGCTTAGAATTATTTATAGGAACCGAAAATACCATGAGATTTGTCGCAAAACTTTCATCCGAACAATTTGACTCACCCTAATGTGCATACATATGTATGTCATATGTGTGGTGAAACATTTCTCTTGCAAAGTAAGATCAAAATAGTTATTCCTTTATATTCATGCTTCATTTAACATTCAAAACTTGCCGGCTTGGTACTTAAGTGTGTTTGTATGTTTATACATTAGGGTGCCTCACCAAAAATAATTTTAGTTTTCAGCCGGAAGTATAAAATGCATTACTTATGCCAAAATATTTCAGAAAAATTTTCAAGTTTGTGAGCTGAAGCGATTCGAAAATACCTCCAAAAATGTCATTATTTTGAAATTTTAAACAAAATTTTGCAGGCCTTTTAATTTTAAGCTTTCTTATGCTCTGATGTGGTTTTTTATCATATTGGTTTTTTGGAAAAAATATTTTTAAAAAGTACTGGGAAAAATATTAAAAAAATATGGATTTTTTGAGGTATTTTGAATCCATATTAATACTTAATATTTTCCCAAAAATATTTTGGCGGAAGTCTTAAAATATATTAGATTTTATAATTCCGATGGAAAACCAATACTCATTTGTTTTTTCTATGTAGAGTGATGTGCCTAAATATATATATCTACATATACATTCATATATACCTACATACATATGTATGACTGCATGCATGTAGGCCCAAGATTTCATCAAATTTTCACCTCAGTGCATAATTATTTAAAAGAAAATTTATGAAAATCTTAGCTATTGTTCTCAGAATGTGGAAATGGAGGCTTTTTAGTGAGAAAGAACTTTGCAAAAGGATATGTACAGTGAAGGATATGTATCATTAAACCTTCGCGGAAACTTATTTTAAGAGGGAAAGCCACGAAGGTAGTTTAATATGTGTGTTCGTTTTTTGAATGAAAAATTGTTTTTTTTTAGCTTAAAATGACTTATTTCTCAACACAAATAGTTTTCCTTGGCCTCTATTGCTTTCAGTCAGCGTTCTTTTATTTTCTTGGTCCCATCTCAATAAAACTATTACTTGCAGTCGTTTATTTAAGGGATTGATTCTTTGAAACGCGAATTATCCGGCGAGGGAAGCAATTCGTCGCACAATGCGTAAAATTTCGTTAAAGCGACTAAATACGCGTGTGCCAGTGTGTTCAACGAAGCGAAGACCTTATTTTTTGTCCAAATGCGGTGCTCTGCAGCCACCCATGCAGTATCCCTCCCCTGCTGCTGCATAGTAGACTTAAATCATGCTATAGTTGTGTAGTGATTTTTGTTTTTTGTTCGTTGGATTTATAGCATTAAAATGGCTTCAAATGACATAAAAAACATATGTGACTTATCTAAGCTATGCAGTATATGTATGTACATATGTATTTTAGTAAAAGAAAAATCGAAGAAAGCAACGAAAAAATATGCTCAATTTTTTGCCCTACATCAT
>NW_016203568.1:0-2305 GCF_001687245.7 Rhagoletis zephyria
ATACTTTTAGTATGCGCTGATTCTTCATAACTGGTCAATCCGCCTTCAGGTTCTGTGAACCCGTCAATGTAGAAGTTCGAAAGTCTGAGGCAAAACATTTTGCATCGAGCACTAATTGGCCATCTTTATTGATCAATAATATTTTTTTTCACTTCGTTCACTGAAAATAGGCAACAACAGTGTTTAATGCAAGTTCCTAAATCTAAAAATACAAAGGTCACACTTACACAACCGAGCATATTAGGCCTTACAATCTACTGAGGTTAAGAAATAAAAGGACTGATACTTTGTATATAATTACATTTAGAAATTTAACCCGAACTTTTTACGGTTGTTATTTTCAAGTTTTTGGGATCTTTTTCAGTTTATAATAAGTCTAACCATTAAAATATCGGTAACAAAACCGATAAAAATATCGATGACAAAACCGATAAAAATATCGACAACAAAATCTGTAACAAAATCGATAACAAAATCGATAGCAAAATCGATAATAATATCGATAGCAAAATCGCAAAAACGAAATCGATAAAAAAGTATCGATAACAAAATCGATAAAAATATCCACCATTATATCGATAAGTTCCGAAAATATCGATAGCAAAATCAGAACAATATCGATAAAAATATCGATAACGAAAGCGATAATAATATCGATAGCAAAATCGTTAACAAAATCAATAAAAATACCGATAACAAAACCAATAAAAATATCGATGACGAAATGGATTAAAATATCGATGACAAAACCGATTAAAATGTCCAGAACAAAATCGATAAAAATATCGGTAACAAAACCGATAAAATAACAATGNTAAAAAAACAACAACAAAATCGATAAAACAATCGATAATGAAATCGATAAAAAGTATCGATAACAAAATCGATAAAAATATCGACCATTATATCGATAAGTTCCGAAAATATTGATAGCAAAATCAGAACAATATCGATAACTCAAAATCGTTAACAACATCAATAAAAATATCGATAACAAAATCGATAAAAATATCGATGACAAAATCGATTAAAATATCGACCACAAAATCCGATAAAATCATCAATAACAGAATGGATAAATAATCGATAATTTGATCGATAGAAAAGTAGATAACAAAATCGATAAAAAACCAATAAAAATCCGGGATGGAAAATAATCATTATTTTTTTAATTTAAATTAAAAAAAGCCACATGTCATAAGTGTCGTACAGCAATTTTATGTATACGCACATACATATCTGCCTTTGTGTGTCTTACCGTAATTTACAATGATTTTTATTTTTCAAGTTTTACTAATAAAAAATTATAAATAATAATTAAAATATGATTTTTATTTTTTCGCTCAAGAACAATGATTACCCCTTGATTCTAAGTTTTTTTATCGAGAATAATGATTATCCTTCAATTTTTATTTTTTCACTCAAGAATAATGATTGGCACCTGGTTTTTATTTTCTTTCCTTCAAATTCTACATTTTTAGGCAGAAAATCGGCATCGAAGTGAAACAAGATCGTTTTCATGCCATTTGCATACGCATATGTATGTATATCCGTAATATGAAAAAAACACTAACGTACTAATCGTTTAATTTTGACAATTTTCTTTTGTTAAAGGTGTTGCATATTTTCTCCATATAAAAAGTGCTCAAACACGCTTTTTATGTGAAAAAACGCGCATGAGCGTAAAAAAAATAATAATTGCCAAAATCAGCGGTAAGTCATAACATTTTGAAACTTAGACTTTGTTGTACTAAAATTAAACGGGCTACAAAACTGCTTTCCCTAATTTTTGATGTGTATACATCTTTGGTTTCGGTAGGGGTAAAATTTGCGAAGCTGTAACGCATAGCCCAGCAGAAAATGTCGAAGGAATGTGTATTGCAGCAGAACATTTTTAATTTCATTAGAGGCACCCTGTTTCTACTTGCTATTGCAACTGGTTGCATACATTTAGGCATATGCAGAGTAAGAGGAAATGCGGTTATAAGATTATTACTTCCAATTATGCGAACTCCGCGCATGCATAGGGCATTGTACATATATACATGTACATAATTAAGTTTGTGTGTGCATACATATGTATGGACTCATTTGTTGCAAGTGGTTTTGATGTTCATAGCATGGTTTTAGGCATAGGTTTAATGCTATTGATAAAAAAGCAGGGCGAAGATTTAAAAAAATACGGAAGTCATTTTAACTGGGACCGTTGATTACTGACGAACATACATGAATATATGTATATATACTACAAATGTGTGGATGATATAATAGCTCTGACCTAATACTTTTCGTGTAAAATCCTGTA
>NW_016203569.1:0-2305 GCF_001687245.7 Rhagoletis zephyria
TTCGCCTTCGTATAAAAATTGTCGGTATAACATAAATAAAATAGATAACTAAAAAATAATAACGAATTCAGATATTCATATCATTTGTTTTGCTTAGTATGTGTGCATACATGATTCTCGATTATAGCTTATAATTGAAATCATTACTCACCAAGTTGTCAAAGCGCAACGCATCCTCATCGCTCAAACCCATGCTGCGCGTCAATTGCAAATATGTCGAGGTGATCGGTTTTAAGCGCTCCAAATCCAGCGGCGGCAAACGCGATGACGAGCTTCGCAAACTCGCCGCCGTATCCGAGCTAGTATCTGCGGCGCCACCAGATGTTACTGCGGCTTTCACTTCGGAGAGCGCCGTTGACAAGCTGCTTTTGAGCGACGAGCGAGCAGTAGGTGTAGATGTGATGAGCTGTGAAAGCGCTGACGACGACAAGGTAAGCGGTGTGGTTGGTATAACCAGCGGTGTTAGTGTGGCGAGTGCTGGTTTTGCGTGCGACGTTGATGCGCCATTTGTGCGCGAGGAGGACCTGCAAGTAGAAGATGTGGAAAGATTAATTGCACTGAGCTGTGTAGGCGGTGGGGAGAGTGATGGCAGCACAGCAGCAGCGACAGCGGCATCGACATCCATTTCCAGCTCAGCAGCAACAGCCGTGGAGGTAGCTGTGGAGGCAGCCTCCTGAGGCACAACCTCAGCCACTTCTCGAGTTGAGGATTCTATTGTGGAAGCGCGCGGTCGAAAACCCCGCTGACTTTCTGGTGAACTCTTAAACTTTTTCACGAGTGGCTCTTCGGCTGGCACATCCTNTTCTATTGTGGAAGCGCGCGGTCGAAAACCCCGCTGACTTTCTGGTGAACTCTTAAACTTTTTCACGAGTGGCTCTTCGGCTGGCACATCCTCAGTACGAACAGATGAACTTTCAATATTTGCAGCCAAACGTTCTTGCTTAGGCGCTGCAGCAGCAGAGAGCTGCTTAGCATAACTTGTGGCTGTCGCAATACCACCAGCTGCTGCCAATGGGCCCACGCCTGCTGAGGCTACCGAACGCTGAGCTGAGGTCACCGTTTCAGCGCCACCAAACTCAGCGGGCAATGGCGGTATCGGCAGCGGAAAGCCGCCAGCATAGAAGCGACGCATCATTTCGTAGTAACGAAAGAAACTCTCGTGCGTCTTTAAGAAGTTCATATCGAAACAAAGGGGATGATAGCCGAGGTAGGGAGGCGGCGCATGCGTAACCGGTTCGCGCACCACCAGTGTCGACGACGACGGCAAGGCGGACGTAGCCGACACCGGAGGCGGAGTCAATGGGCGCTGCAGCTGTGGATTGACGCGTATTTTTGGTCGCGCTGCGGTTGTTGTTGATGTTGGTGACGGTAATGGCAACGGCGATGGCAACGGCGATGTTGACTCGGACACCAAATCAATGGTAATGGTTGGTGCTGCGGCCGTCGAGGTTGCTGCCACGGCCGTGTCTGTGGAGCTGGATCTGGGATGCGATGGTGGCACTGCGCTGCGCTGCCGTTTCGGAGCCGTTAGCAGCGTGCGCGCTAGCGACTGGGAGGCTGGCGTGAATTTAGTATCGCTTGTCGTTTCCTCGAGCTGAGAGTAGCGACGCTTGATAGGCATGCCAATGGTGCCACGGGTAGACGATTTGAGTGCGCTGCTAGTGCTGGGCATTGCAACGTTGCTGGAGGTAGATTTTGTTAGTACAGCTTTTGTAGGTCCTGCTTCCAAGGAGCTTTCGGTATGCGATGAATAGGTGAGTCCCTCCACCTCGGATGAGCTTTCATTACCAGCCTCGTCCATTGGGTTCAAGGAGGTGACCGGTGAACCTGCGCGTAAATTCTTCTTACACTCCGGGCAGATGGAGAGGAAACGAGTGACAGCTTCGCGCGGCAGGAAAGCATATGTTTCCGTAATCTAGAATATGAAGCAATGGAAAACGAAACATATTAATGCAAATTTGAAATTTCTATTTTTAAGTCTCGTTCGATAAATGTGTTTCGATTTTACACTCACTATGCGATATGTGCGCTTTTGGCCAGCATGCATGCCACTGCGTCCGCCTAGCTCCATGTGCACGTTGTATATGATGTCGAAGAACTCCTCCACAACGGCCACCTTGCGGTAGGTGCGTTTGCCGAAGTCCTGAAACGGAAAGGGTTACAGGATCGAAATTGGTATACTTTCGCAATTTACTCATTCCAACTCCTACCTTTGTAGTTGAACCTACAAACAAGTCAACTTTACTGGGATTATCAGAGAGCACTGCGTTTGGAGGTAGTGGTTCCAGCTTTCGATGCCCACCCA
>NW_016203571.1:0-2305 GCF_001687245.7 Rhagoletis zephyria
TTAAAGGTTCGTTTGCTAAAAAATCGATTTACTAGCGATGACAATAAAAACTTTTGAATGTTTAAATGAAAATGTAAATTATCATTTTTTGTATGAGTAGCATTTTCCATCTTAAAGTTTGAATTTTTTTTTCATTCACAATGTCGATGTTCAGACACGAAAACTTTTGTTGCGGAAACTCGAAGCTTGTTGGGGAGAGAGCGACGAGGAAAGGGGACGGGTACCGANACCGACTCGCCCGTACTCGCGAAACACGCTTTGTGCTCTCGTTCGTCTGAGTAATTCAAGTTGGCGGTTCACAGCTGACAACAACAATTGCGTACAAAAGAGTTTCTGTATGTGAATGCAAAGGGCAACACCAAATGAGAAATCGCCGATAATAAGCAACTCGAGTTTCCATGTTTGAACGCAGACAATGCAAACTTAACCCTCTAGCTGGCAGACCAAAAATAATAGTCAGAAATGGACCTAAAATATTAAATACGAGTAATTTAGAAATTGGAATAACGAGAACTAGTTTTTGCAATTTTTTCAATTCCCTAGTTTTTAAGTTCAAACCGCCTGTAAGCGGTAATTCCTGTGAGCGCTTTAGACATAAGTTCAAATTACAATTGACGCAATAATCCTGTAAATCGGATTTTTGGTAAAATTTGCAACGTTTCACGCCCTTCGCTTCAATCATTCCAGGCCAAAAAAATATATCGTTAGCATAGCATGGAAAGGGCGTATCTCATATTGTCGCTGAAATGAAAAAAAAACACAACTGCTAATTTTAAGCGATGTATCTGGTCCAATAATCGAACAGTTGATTCTGTCATCTGCTCCAAACCGCTGGGTATCTCATTTTCGTACTCTCGTGCATCCAAATTTTAACCAGAGTGGCCTGAATGATGAAGGAGAGGTTGGGTCAAAGAGCACTTGTGTATAAGGCCCTTCCTCGCCTTCTTTNTGAGCGCGTGTTGCGAGCCTGCGAATTCTATGGCAGGTAGTTCGCAGCTCTGTAATTCAGTCATTCCTGCTAGTCTTGGTTTCCATCAATCTCCATCCGTCAGTCATTCAAAGAAGGTTTGCTGAGACAAGGGTTATATCAGGGATAAAGTATCCTTCGACATGTATGGGTCATTTCCGGTGTTGAGGCTGGTCAGGTCAATTCGGGCTGCCATTTCAAGGACCAGTTTGTTTGGGGCACACCCCATTCCACACCTCGTGCGTTGAAATGTACAGCAACAATTATGTTGCCGCTTATATCACGTTACTCAACGTCAAGGCCTTCGAGTTTATCCCTGAAAATACCCAGACGTAGAAACGTCCGACCCCACTGCTATCTGCGCTATGGCAGAGGTTAGCTATCCATATTGCGGCCGATCCTGTTGGGTCACCATGTTAGGTTTTCTTTGTTCTGTAAGGTTGATCAGATGATGACAACGTCTGCTCTTTGTTCAGGAACCAGTTGGTCCATCAGGTCATCGGCAACACTATTCCTGTTCACGTTATTTGTATGAATTTAATCATTTTCGCCCAAGTTTTGCCTTGCCCCCAGCAAGGCAAGGCCTTGCAGGAACGCCTTGTACGGTCTCGGCCCAGGCAGGTGACTGGGATTTTTCTGGCCATCTCCTGCCGAGCACAAGTAGCATCTTGGGCTTTCTTTACATGCCGAGGCTTTATAACTCTGCTGCCCACATTTCCAGTATCAACTGCTTCCATTTGGGCCTTTGCATTCTGCCTGGCCATATCCAAGACATCCAAAACAACTTTGGACATCCGCGCGCTTTCGGACTCGGCAGATAATCCAACCCACTCGTAACTTCCTCTTTTCAATAATAGTCAGGTCTGGCAGTTCGTCGATTTCCACCTCGGCCATTCTTCGTTTTCGCGAGTCTACAGCGATGCCATTCATCTTGTCTCCTTATTCTCAGCGTAAATCGCTCTGCACCTCTGGGACCGTGCTTAAGCATTTCATTCCCAGAACTTCTTTCTTTATATGCCGAGGCTTTATAACTCTGCTGCTCACGCTTCCAGTATGAACTGCTTCTATTCGGGCCTTTGTTTTCCGCCTGGCCATATCTCAGACATCCAAAACAACTTTTGACATCCGCGCGCTTTCGGACTCGGCAGATAATCCAACCCACTCACTACTTCCTCTTTTCAAAAATAGTCAGGCCTGGCAGTTCGTAGATTTATTTCCCAAAAAAAGAGAAATAAAGCCCATGGGGTTATTTCCATTTCCATGGAGAAATAGCGCCCACCAATAAAAGACAATAAAGCCCGCGGGCTTTATTTCCTTTGCCAAAGAGTAATAATGGTC